>NC_134491.1:3247475-3339975 GCF_040206685.1 Ascaphus truei
TACACATACAAAGGATCACAGGGGGGTGGGGGGCCTGTGAACAGCTGAAGTGACACTGAGTACCAGCTGGGGGATTTGAAATTAAAATAAGCCGTGTGCTGGTTGTATTAAAGTGCAAGTAGAGTGCGCGACTACACAATAGCGACCGTGCGGATCAAGGTCAGATTGCATCGGAAAGAACAGCACAACTGAACCCTTTCTGCTCGTGTGTCACAACCCGGCATCCAGCAGGAAAACTCCATCCCTTCCGCACCCCGCATATAAACACAGTCACCCCAAATCACTGCAGGGCCTCCCCAATAAGCAGGCACCCACTGACAATGACCGTTTGAAGCAGCATTTACAGCTACACAAAAGGCCCAAAGACAGAAAATCTCAATACAGACAGTCCTCAGTTATCCAATGTAACCCGTTCTGGAAGTGGCGTTGGATGGTGAAACCGCTGTAAAGTGAGTCCCATGTTAATCAGTGGCGGTGAGCGGCGGATAACGCATTCAGGTGTCGAAAAACAGCCCTTAGGGTGGCATTGTAAAGCGTTGGATATGCCACTCGTTGTAAAGTGAAACGTTGGATAGTGGGGACTATCTGTAAGAAATATCAACGAATATTGTATACACACTGATTTCATTATGGAGCTGATTAGAGCTCACAAAAAAATGAATTTCAGCGGTCCCAGAGTTGCAGGGCTGGGTAATGAGACATTTGTTTGAAAATTCACAATGGCAGACATATTTAAAGTGCAAACACATAAGCATCATTATTTATCTGGAATAGAAAATTGAGGGGGTATCTGACAGTGACTAAAGGAGAACTCGTTTATCAAACAATGTGTTTTTTTTACCCATCTAAGAACCGAAGTGCAGTTTGTGAAACCTGAGCTTTAATAATCACACCTTCTGCCAAGCCATTGCGTGCTGTCCGCAGTGATTCCCCCTTTCCTCTCGGGGGATTTCCGCTGGTACTGTTTAGGTGTGTAGGAAGGGCAGGACTAGTGGACGTTGGCTCTCTGGGGAAGTCGTGTCTTTGCTGCCGAAATTATTTGACGTGTTACAATTCCTAAAGGTGCTGATGCTGGCCCGTTTCGGATCTTTGTGAACGCAAGCAGTGCTGCGTTTAATATACCCAAAACAGGACGCTTACTTAGCACACATGGGAAGAAATGTAGTTAGCAAATAGTGCTGCGTTTAAAGCAGCAATCCCCCTAAAATTACATTTATTTAATGATTCTAAAATGTCTTAGCCACGATACTTTGGACGTTTTCTTTTTCTGCCATTATTTCCCGTCGCCACGCTACATTGGTGTAAGTCTCGCGCACCTTACTCGCTAGTAAACGCGCCACGGCTCGGGTTTCTGTAAGGGTGCGGCGGGTCAGCTTTACTGAAGCCTTCGGAGTGGTTATAGCACCGAAACGTTAACTTCAATACAACTCGCTTTATTTTTTAATCAGTCTGGAGCGCGTTATGTTCAAGGTTTTTACGTCCCGACCACATCACACACAGGAACATCACTCGGCATCTTTAACTAAGGTGCCTTGTGATCTGAACACACCGCGCTCAGTGGGGGTATAGTGACAAGTGACACTTATCCAGCGACAGGGACAGGCAGCCCCATCCCAAGACAGGAACAGGGGGCACCGACGCCATCTGCAAATGAGGCCGGTTTGGAGTATGAAATAGGAAGTGCGGCATACAACTAATGAGGAAAGTGGTGTGCGAGAGGGGGCAGAGAGATAGCTCAGCTGCCACGAATTCGTGACAGTTCCCCAGAGCCTTTCCCCCTGCGGAGGAGCTGTGGGGACAAGACATACAGATATCAAAGCAGACGCCACACCAGCAGCTATTCGGGCTTGTTCCCCCATTTTACCTTCTTACTGCAGGGGTGCAAGTGGCATTTAAAATGTATTTAAAAAGCAGCAGTACTGTTTATCCCCTCGTCCCATTTCACTGTAATGCACCTTGACCTTACTTTATCCGACATTTTAACTCCCCAGGATTCATACAGTTGCTCTGCAATGTGTTTATGGCAGCAAATGGGTTAATTATTGCAGTAGTTTCATACCACCATCTCTGCAGGGAGGCTGTGCCGTGCACACCCACTCCTTTTAATGACCAACGTCTCCACTGAAACTTTAAAGAGAACCGTTAACTTTGTGGATGTTGTAGACATTGATAGCGGCCCATATTTACTGACTTTCAGGGCCACATTTGCTAAGCAATGCTAAACAGACTTTCCACAACCGGAAAGTCTGTTTAGCACTGCTTAGCAAATGTGGCCCTGAAAGTCAGGTAGGTTGTACTGATTTGAACGTGCTGCTCTGTATATTGGTACCGAGAATCTTTATAAACCTCCAGCTTCTCTTTAAAACATCACAGGTTTATTTTTTTACAAACCAGCACAGATGCAAAGCGTTTCAGTGCGGGAAGGTGGGGGTGAAGCTGTATATGAGGGCTCCACTGATGTATACTGATTCGGGTTTATAGCTGGATGAATCCTTAAGTTTTCTGTGTTATGTTCTATGTCTTCTGTATATAACATTCACTGCCTTGGTATAATACTCACAGAGTTACCAGGCATTGGCTCGGCTGAGCATTTTGTGGCGACAGAGAGAGAGTTAACTCACCACAATAACCGGCCTCAGAAACCCTAATTGTGAAATAAGTGTGTGCCGCGGTAAGAGCAGGCGGCCAGCCCGCTGTGTCTGCAGCTCTGTGTGATTATACGTTTCCCTGGCTGTGTGATTGGGGGTTTTGGCGGCTGTCATAATCACTTTCGGGGCCGCAGCGATTCCGGCGGGGTACAGATCGCACGGGACGGGGCACCCCAACACATACCTTGTGGGATATGTACATGGACAGAGTCAGTTCCACTCACTGTTACTTAGGTTACAACGAAGTGAATACCACCGGAAATAAAATAGACATCTTTTAAACAATTTTTGAAAGGTTATTCTGGAAATGCTTGTGAATATTCCAAGCATTTATATCTTTATTTTGTATTTTTTTGCATGTCGAATATTTCCATAAAGACACGCCCTTGCTCTGGTGCCGCGCGTTCATTTAGGATGGCTGGCAATGCTGTTAGGATTCATAGTAATTGCTCAATTAGTACAAAGTTTATTTTTTCCTTGGCTCATTGGAGACAGAATAAAACAAACCTTCGCACACTTGAATTAATTAGTGGTGTTTGCAAATAAAGCAAGGCTCGTTTTCAGTGGGGTGGGGAGTTTGAAATCCGCTGCTTTGTATCAGGGTAAATACTGGGATTAGACAGATCTCCGCCCCCTCCCAATACACCCCCTGCCTTCACCTACCCCTTACTCAGAAACCAGTCACTCCAAGTATACAATGAGCATTATGATGCGTGGTGTTAGGCAGAGGTTCTCAATTCAGTCCTTAAGACTGAGCAGGTCCCCAACAGGTCAGGTTTTAAGGATATCCCTGCTTCAGCGCAGGTGGCTCAATCTTGATTGAGCTACCTGTGCTGAAGCAGTGACTGACTGAGCCACCTGTGCTGAAGCAGGGATATGCTGAACACCTGAACTGTTGGGTGGGTCTTGAGGACTGGAGTTGAGAACCCCTGGTGTAAGAGTAACCCTATAATCTTGTTTTGCAACCCCATTTATCTGACTAATTCGTGCCCCGTTTCACAGCACTGGGCTCACGGCTGCGTCTCCGCAGGATTATATTAATAATGGCGGAGGGATCCTGCCCTGATACCTTAGCATTTTCAGCGCTGAAATTCCATCTGCCGTGTGACGAATGAAATGTTTGCTTTTGACACAATAATTAATAAGTATACACAAACCCGCAGCCCTGCCAGCAATTACTGCTTCATCAGATTCTATGTCGGCTGATTACAGCCATTTTACTCGCTAATTAACAGACCCAATTAAAGCAGCGTTTCTTGTTCTGTGGGAAAATCTCCCCCTCCTCAAAAATGAACATACTGCAGTGTACAGCGAAACGATGCAAATACACAGCACTCCTTTCCCATAGTGACTGAAGAGAAGCTACGTATCTGCACAGGCTGCCAGCTTGTGTGCAAAGAGAGGAATCCCTTTGCACTTGGGCTCTGGGAGCCTGCAGTTGTAATCTTTTTTAATGGTTATTTTTTAGGCCACGTTTCTATAGGAAGTGCGCAGGGATATTCTGTATTAGTTTACATTGCAGCATGGTAATTTTCAGACTAGGAGAACACATTCTTCAAGTTCTGCAGTTTTGGACAGGAATTTGGTTACCATTGGATAACAACCATATTAGAGACCATTAGGGGTAATTATCCTGTAGTGTACTGTTGCTCAGCCACTTGTGTAATGTATATGATTTATAATAAGTGTTCTTTGTTGTTCTGAAGCCAGTAGAGACGTATTTTGCCTTACACATATTAGCCTCGTTGGCTGGTCGTTTCAGGTGGCTAATGTCATTGAGATCCCATCCTCAAATGCTTTAAAAACACATGCAAGAAAAAAGTGGGCAGTGAAGTTATAACTCGCGCAGCTCGGCTCAAAAGTACCGCTCCCACTATCCAGAACACTGGGGTCTGTGTATCCACACTGAGAAAAGTGTGTTTAGATGCCCTGCTCAGGATTTTGTAGCAGAGCTGTGGTAAGAACAAGAACAATATGTAAGAACAATTTCTTACTGAAGCAGAATTTTAGACTAATGCCCCCTTAGATATGGAGGACTTTTGGGGGCAAATAAATGGAATAAAGAATGGCGCAGAGAGATGCAGAATGTGATAGTCTGCATCTCATTATAATCTGTGCATCATGTAACTTCCCCAACTCCCCCTACTGACTCCCCCCAAAGTGCAAGCTGGGGCAGAGACGCAGAATGTGATACATCTCATTATCTGTGCATCATGTAACTCCCCCAACTCCCCCTACTGACTCTCCCCAAGGTGCATGATGGGGCAGAGACGCAGAATGTGATACATCTCATTATAATCTGTGCACCATGTAACTCCCCCAACTCCTCCTACTGACTCCCCCCAAGGTGCAAGCTGGGGCAGAGACGCAGAATGTGATACATCTCATTATCTGTGCATCATGTAACTCCCCCCAACTCCTCCTACTGACCTTACCCCAAGGTGCAAGCTGGGGCAGAGGCTCAGAATGTGATACATCTCATTATAATCTGTGCACCATGTAACTCCCCCCAACTCCTCCTACTGACTCCCCCCAAGGTGCAAGCTGGGACAGAGACGCAGAATGTGATACATTTCATTATAATCTGTGCACCATGTAACTCCCCCCAACTCCTCCTACTGACTCCCCCCAAGGTGCAAGCTGGGGCAGAGGCGCAGAATGTGATACATCTCATTATAACCTGTGCACCATGTAACCCCCCCTCCTCCACTCCCAAATCCTCCTACTGACTCCCCCCAAGGTGCAAGCTGGGGCAGAGGCGCAGAATGTGATGCATATCATTATAACCTGTGCACCATGTACTACCCCCCCCCCTCCTCCACTCCCAAATCCTCCTACTGACGCCCACCAAGGCCCACTAAAAAGAGAAATATTAATAATTGCCTTATCTCTTGGAATATTTACAGTAGCGACATATCTTATTGAACTAAATACCGGCGGCATGCCGGGATCTGCCCCAGCTGCCGCCAGTAATGCACGCGCGCCGCCGCGTTCCCCCACTCACCCCCCCTCCTCCATCGCGCGCAATTTACACACGCTTCCGGACCCCTGTACCCCTTCTGCTCTGCCACTCTGCTTCCCCGAACCCCCGCTTACCTTAATGTCATCTCCAGGGGTGTCGGGGAAGCCTGGGGAAGCCGGGGAAGACGGGGAAGCCGGGCGCGCATGTGACTGTGACGTCACAGTGCGCCGCCACGCGCCGCGGCTACCCGCTTCCCAGCCACATACAGCCAGCGGCTTTTGCTCGAATAAGAGCTGCCGCTGCTGTACGGTTTTTTTTAAATGGTGCAAGCTGGGGCAGAGACGCAGAATGTGATACATCTCATTATAAAATAAAATGTGAAAGATTAAAGCTGCACATGTTAAATGTGCTTAACTCTGCTCTGGGGGCATCTAGGACGGCTGCCTCTCTATTGCTTAATATTTAATACTTAGGGGCCGATTCACAAAGCAGTGATAAAATTAGTGCTTTTGCATCCAACAATGCATTTTTTTATCGTGCTATAAGAAAAGAAACCAAAAGCGGAATCACTAAGAAGTGAAGGCCATTTTTAAAAGTCCGAGCAAAAAAAATGCGCTATCATGCGACCTGTTTCTTGTATCAGTGCTATCGTGCTACTGATAGAAAAAAATGCAGCCTGTAAGAGCTGCATGGAGACGCTGCGTCTCCATGCACGGCTCTTTCAGGCGACCGTGCATTAAACATATCGATTTTGATCATAGTGTACACGAGCAGGGGGTCTCCTGAGCTGAACTGCATTGGTTTCAGCCTTGGGGACCCCCTAATTCCCGAGATACAGGCCCCGGTATGGGGTGCCGGCATCCCCTGTGCTTTTAAAGCTCCCTCGTCACGTGGCCGTGGAATTTAAATCCTGCAGGGGGTTACCGGCACCCCATACCGGGGCCTGTATCTCATGAAGTAGGGTGTCCCCGAGGCTGAAACCAATGCGGTTCAGCTCAGGAGACCCCCTGCTCACGCACACTATTATTAAAAATTACATGAAAGCAGCTTCATTACCGTAGCGGCTATCCGCTAAGGCATTGAAGGGGTTAAGGCACAATAGCAGGTTTATTGGAGGCAATTGCCCCCAATAAACATTGCAATATGTACTACCCACCAATACACAACACACCCACCCCCCTGTGCCTCCAACAACCCTTATACCCCCCTAATACACATAAAAGCAATTTCTTTGTTTTTATGCACAGGAATGATACCAGAGGCTGGGGATCCTCCGGTGGTGTCCGCGGGTCCCAGCTGGCCTGCTGTACCAATCCTGTGCTTAAAAAAAAAATATGCATACATTCAAATAAATACACCCCCCCTCCCCCCCCCCCCCCAATACATACAGTACATTAATGGGCAACATTGCTATTATCCTGATATGGATAATAGCTCATTTGCCCATTATAAAAATAACATTAGCCAGCCAGCATTAATAAAGTAAAGAAATCTTTCTACATACCCCTGCCATCATGAAGAGCGTTCGCGTCAGCATACTCCATGTCTTCCGATGCCAGCAAGAATACATGAAAAAATACAATCTAATTGCCCCTAACCCGTACTTATTTATTTGAATGTATGCATTTTTTTTTTAGGCACAGGATTGGTACCGCAGTCTAACGGGGAACCCCGGACACCCGCGGGGACCACCCAAGGGACCCCGGAAATTCGCAGGGACCATCCGAAGGCCCCCGGACACCCGCGGGAACCATCCGAGGGCCCCCGGACCCCTGTGGGGACCACCCGAGGGCCCCCGAACCACCCTAGGGCCCCTGAACACCCGCGGGGACCACCCGGAGACCCCCGCCGGCCTCTTATATTAATGCTGTGCAGAAAAATTAATGCTTTTATGCATGTCTCCATCTCTTTTGCAGCAGCCTTTAGCTGGTGATACAATCTGGTGAGCTTTTACAGTACGATAAACTTATCACTGCTTTGTGAATAGCAGTTACTGGCAAAAAACGGCGGATTAGCCATGTTTTGGCTTATTGGGCGACTTTTTTTTCATTGACTGTTTATTGGGGATAAAAAGTTATTATAGCGCGATACTGCACTATTATCACTGCTTTGTGAATCGCACAGCAGCCAGTATAGCGATATAAAGGCATTTATCGCACTCAAAACCACTTATCACTGCTTTGTGTATCAGCCCCTTATAATTTATTTGGGGTGGATAGAATTTGTATACATTATTGTACTGCCCAGAAGATCCCTTCCACCCCTGCGTTTCCTCCGCTGATCCTGTTCATTCCCTGATGTCTGCAGTGTTCCTCCCCGGCTGCCAGGTGCTTCTCAGTCATGTTAATTAGGGGCCGTGTGGGTAATTCTGTCCTTGTGATGCGCAACTTTGTGTTTACCAACTGCAGACAGATGTTTTATTGAGGCATAAAAGTCTATTGAGTGGAAGAGGCTTCCTGTTTTATGGTGGCATTCAGTGGATGGGAAGCGGTGAGAGAGCAGAGAGCCCCCCTTGTCCCCCTGAGCAGCCACCTGCCGCCAGTAACAGACAGGCGGATGCTGGCCTGGACCATCACTCCATCTTATTTCCCAATTTAGAGAAATGTTGATGTAAAACCACCGTCGGCATCATGGGAAACTGGGGATGTTACATGTAAGAGTGTGGTTAGTGAGACTCCTCCATTTACCATTTCCCTGCCAGAGCGGTCGGCATTTTATTGCTTTGCTCTTCCACGGCTGATCGTGTTAAATGCGGTCGGAGCGTTGGAAAGATCTGAGTTCTAGTGCTATTTGTGATCCGTCTCCCACATAAACATGGGAGAAAAGTACAGTGAATGCCCTGGCACAGGCACCTGACGCTGGCAGACGGCCCCACGTTATCTCTGCCCTTGTGAGCAGGATCAGCACTCTCTGTGGGGCTGCTCCTGGACTAGAAGCAATCACCAGAGCTCTTGTGTTACATGCTGCTGCGCACCTCATTACAGAGACTCGCACGGCGCGATCACATACCAAGAATAAACTTCCCCGTCTCTGGGGCTACATGACCGGAGTCACACTGTGTGAGCTATTGGTGGGGTTGTATGTTTATGTATGTATTATATATATCTGTATACTTTATAAATAGATCACATCCATTTTAGTGCATGTGTGTCATTGTGTCACCCTGTGGTGAGATGGACAAGTTTGATGGGTCATCAGTACCTTCTGGGGGAGATACATTCAGTAATGGCCATAAGTCGCTTGTGTCTTGGTGACATTGTCAGCCAGCCTGAGTCTGGAAGGGGTACATTTGATGGTCGTGAATTCCTTTTGTCACCTTGTCTAGTGGCACGAGGAGGAAGAAGGATTGATGGGCCATAGGTCTTTGCCTCAGTGTCACCCACTGTAAGGTAACAAGCTTAGTTACTGGTACATTTCTCCTTGTCACCTCAAGAGTCTTCCATGTCGTTGTGTGATGACATAAACATATTATATATACTAATAATAATAATAATTGTTTGTTCTTGTATAGCGCTGCTAGTTTTACGTAGAGCTTTAAAGAGACATTTTGCAGACACAGTCCCTGCCCCGTAGAGCTTACAATCAATGTTTTTGGTGCCTGAGGCACAGGGAGATAAAGCGACTTGCCAAAGGTCACAAGGAGCCGACACTGGGAATTGAGCAAGGTTCCCATGCTTCAAACTCAGTGCCAGTCAGTGTCTTTACTCTGTGTGCTCCTTCTCCATATAGTGTGGGGAACATTGATGATGTATGAGAGGATAAAGGTTTTAGATCTTACCGCACTATATTTACAACCTGCAAATAAAACAAGTTTATTGTGCTGTAATGTCTGGTGTAAGACCTTATTGGAACAGTGCGGCAAGAAGATATCCAGCTTCGGATGTATGAGAGGAAGCAGAACACTTGAGACCTGTGTGTTTCATAAATAAAATGCACAATTATCTAACCATTCAGAGACATAAAAAGTGCTTCTGTAGTTATGGGAAAAATACAGCAGTAATCTAAATGTATCCCAACGTCCACCGCAATGTGCATTGCGGATTACTAACATCTGTACTGCTGGACAGATCTACCTTCTGGCAGAGTCCTGTAGAAGTGTCACAGAGCTTGAAAGTTACCAGGATGGACATGTGTGTGATAAATTGCACGCATAGCGCTGACAGGCTGAAGTCACACTTTATGTGTGCAGGATCTGTGCTCAGAGCTCACAGCAGCATTATGATGATTTAATTTCATTTATTTTCTGCAGAAGCCAAGGACATCTTTTTGATTAAATTCATCAAACCGCATGAATATTTATAGGTATTTCCGTAAAAGTCGTGTAATGAAAGGGACCCCCGCGTGTGTTCTGTGTGGGCCGGACCAGAATAAGGCCAGTGTAATTATAACATAACAAAAGGATTATATTAAGCAGGATATTTTAGCCCGTTATTTGGAGAAGTCTCCTCTGTTTCACGGCCTGTCTCCTACATTATATTGTTCAAGGTTTGTGATCAAGTCTACTATATCTTCTTGTACTGTATGTTGACATGCCCTCCCGCACAGAAAGGTCTCTTAATAAACAGGTAACCACATGTGCTTGGCTGGAACCTAGGTCCTCTGGATTCCTCCTCTCTGAAGTTCCATTATTATCAATGGTTTTTAGCACAGCAAGTAACGAAACACTGAGCCCAGACCAATGTCGTGTGACATAGTGACACAGACAGAAGGGACCTATGGCACATTGAGTCTGAGAGACCCTGTAGAAAGAGAAACAGACTCTGTGCCATCTGTCCGTGTCACTGTGTCACTCTGTAGATGGAGTGATGGATTTGATGGGCCATAGGTCAATTCCTTGTGTCACATTTTGGTACGAGAGACAAAGTCAGATGGAGAAGCCCTTTAATCCTTCTCATTGCAAGGTGACATAGGTCAGGGTGACAGACAGACGGGAGGGGTGTCTGCCTGTGGTGGGAGGGCCAGGTGCAGTCTATGTTGCCGGTGATGCAGTGGCTGGCGGTGAGCAGACCATCTCTCTCATGGAACCAGACAGCACATGTAAACTTACTTTTATTGCTGGTTACAAGGAACACGGCTCATATTTCCACTGCACGCTCCAGGGTCAACAAGGCTAAACAACGGGGTCATGTCACCAGAGAATGCTAACGTGTCTGGATCTGCCGCCCAGCATCACGGCACTAACACCTTCCCTCTGCAATGCGTTGCAGGCCCCTTTAGTAGTGAACAGGTTTAATCACCTGTATATTTCCTCTACTTTCCACATTACAAGCGTCATTCTGAATTTCTGTTACAGAGAAGAATTCCTGGGGGATAATATTTGTGGGACCTCTTAAAATGGCTGCCTTGCTGGTTTTCCTAAGATGACACATTGCACTGTTTATAGGTTACGTTCTGCTGTTGAGCTGCAGTGCCAGTAAGGACAGCACAGGATTCCATGGGCTAAATATTAGCTCTGCATGTTAATCGCGTGTGCGGGAGGCGTGTGACCCCCTGCTCAGCGGTCACGAAAGGCTGTGAGAGCGCTCTCCTCCCGCGGGCTGGGGGCTTTGTAAGCTGTAGACGCTTTTATCCATCAGATCGGCCGAGCAGCAATCAGTGCTAATGCAGAACAGGCAGATGTTTGTCCAGTTATATAAGAGCGGGCAGATGTGTCTCAGTGACTGAAAATGTGATCCCTTAACCGCCTCACTGCCAGCGGAGGGGTAACCATGTTCCTGCCGCTCAGCGATGCCTAACGTTACAGGCACACTCACTGCCACCTACTATCACTACAAAACACACATCCCTCCACTCACACACACCTCCACTCTCACACACACACACATCCCTCTCCACTCACTCACACTCTCACACATCCCTCTGCACACACACACACCTCCACACACACACATACTTCTCAACTCACACACCCCTCCACTCACACACATCCCCGACCCACTCACATACACACACCCCTCCACTCACGTACACACATCCACTGAAACACACACCTGTCTCCACTCAAACACACATATCTAACAACCCCTCCCACCCATCCCTACTCACACACACATCCCCCTCCACTCACACACATACACCCCTACACAAACATATTCTCCCTCCACTCACACACACATCCCCATCCACTTGCACACACATTCCCCCTCCACTCACGCACATCTCTCTGCACTAACACAAACACACATCCCCCTCCACTCACCCACAGACATTCCCCCTCTACTCACACACAAATCTCCCTCCACTCACACACACCCATGACAGAATCCTACAAGCACATACACAAGCAGATCTGTGAGGTGCACATAAATGACACAAGTGTTTTGACAAATCATCCTAGTCAGGGAGCAGTGTGTGTCCTGCTGCTTTCCGTGGCACTCGCCCCGTGACGTTTTCCGGGCCGTTTCCCCTCTGTTGAGCTCCAACAGCAACAGTGGAGTTCCTGATCCAGTGTTGGCTCACGTGGACTCGTCCTTCCTTTCCCTCTCCCTCTCTCTGATTCATTCCCGTGTTTCTCTTTCTTGCTTCCTATTTGTTCGGTCTCCCTCCATGTTTCTCCATGGCTGCAGTGACTGAATGACCCTGAAGTGCAGAGCAATGTGTTTTACCCCCCAGTAACTGAGCCTTACCATGATCACATCACCCGAGACAATACCTTGTGTTTATATATAGCAGTGACAGTGTACGCAGCGCTGTACATAGCACTTTGGAGGCACAGTTTGTCCATGCCCTAAAGAGCTTTCAATCTGATTTTGGTGCCAGAGGCACAGGGAGATAAAGGGACTTGCCCTAAGCTCACAAGGAGTGCTGGCATTTCCTTCACCCACTTCAAAGGCAAGTGACATTTCCACAGAGCAACTCCTCCAGTCGTAGCAGACATGGCGCCAGCGCCAAGCAGGGCCTCCGTTTGTGACTACTTATATTCACTTCATTCACACGTTTAATGTTTGCATTTCAAAAGGATTCCACTTTATCATTTAACCCATTGAAAGCTTACATCTCTCCAGTGCTGAATGTCACAGCATTGCAATGCATCGTGGGTCCCCACGCAGGGAAAGGGTTAAGGGTGGATGAGAATTGCTGGCATGTAGGGTGTATTCCATTGGTTATAACCAACTCTAGTGGAGCTGACCTCTCCCCCGGCCTCCTCCTTCTCTGTGTCAGGACTCCAGTGTCCATTACCCAGCATCCTCCATTCTCATAAGCTCCCAAACCTGACATCATGTGAAAAGTATGTCTGCGAGAAACCTTCAGCTGGGATTACAACAGAAAAACACCCTAATCTAGCAAGACGCCCATTTACATCCAGCATCGCCCAGTGTCCCGAGAGCTGGACACAGCCTACTGAGGAGAAGCATGGCCTTTGAAGTGGGAGAACAAGTGCCTACATCAAGGGACGGCGGGCAAATCACAGTATCTTCTTTTAAGAGGAGTTATAAGGAGCAGTTATATGGGGTAATAGGAGGAGTTATAGGGAGGGGTTATATGGGGTAATAGGAGGAGTTATAAGGAGCGGTTATATGGGGTAATAGGAGGATTTATAGGGAGCGGTTATATGGGGTAATAGGGGGACTTATAGGGAGCGGTTATATGGGGTAATAGGGGGACTTATAGGGAGCGGTTATATGAGGAAATACTGTATGCAGATTTATAGGGAGCATTTATATGGGGCAATAGGGATTGGTTATATGGGGCAATAGGAGGGGTTATAGGGAGCGGTTGAATGGGGCAATAGGAGGAGTTATAGGGAGGGATTATATGGGGCAATAGGAGGAGTTATAGGGAATCTTTATGTGGGGTAATAGGAGGAGTTATAGGGAGAGGTTATATGGGGCAATAGGAGGAGTTATAGGGAATCTTTATGTGGGGTAATAGGAGGAGTTATAGGGAGCGTTTATATGAGGGAATTCTGTATACAGATTTCTGGGGAGCAGTTATATGGAACAGAGGGCACAACGGATTTTGCAAATTCAAACTTATTTATTGAGCCAACACAACGTTTCGACCGTGAAGGTCTTTCTCAAGTGACAATGGCATAAACAAAATCTATTCTAACATCATATAAATAGTGCCCCAAATCCCCACAATGCAACCTGTTCACAATCAGTGTAGATGAAGTCCATGTGCTTAATCAGCCCCTTGAATCAATGTCTAGTGTGTAAACTTGAATAGGTGATCCCCCGCAGCTGTAAGTCCTCCTGTGGATATCGTGATGTTCATGTCCTCCCACTTCCTGGTTATTTGGTATCCATCTTTGTGACGTCATTATTCCGGATCCTCAATGGCTGGAACGCAACGTCCTCATGCGTTTCAAGTGCGCACATGCGCAGTAGATATACGCTCGATCTCCTTCATCTCCTTCCAATATGAGACGCGTGAAGTGCTGACAGCATATGAATCGTTGCACAAGCGTCAGTCTTTAATCATTCTGTGTCCTCAGTAGTTGGAACGCAAGATCCTCATGCGTTTCAAGCGCGCACATGCGCAGTAGATATCCGCTCGATCTCCTTCAAATTGAGATGGCTAAAATGCTGCATTTTAAACGTTGTGAATAAATGAGTTTGAATTTGCAAAATCCGTTGTGCCCTCTGTTCCTTCTTCTATGTACCCAGGACTGACTGCAGGCTTTCGTTCTAACATTGCAGCACCGGTAATTGTATCATTTTTCTTTTTTGAGGTGTGCAGCATTCCTCTCTATTATCTGAGCAGTTATATGGGGCATGGAGAGGGGTTATATGGAGCAGTAGGACGAGTTATAGGGAGCGGTTATATAAAGCAATAGGAGTAATAGGAGGAGTTAAAGGGAGCATTTATATGGGGTAATAGGAGGAGTTATAGAGAACGGTTATATGAGGCAATAGGAGGAGTTATATTGAGTGGCTATATGGAGCCGTTAACATACATATTAAAAAGGCCTATATACAGTTCTGTGCTTTTTTCTTATTTCAATAAGAAAAGCCTGGTCTTCATTGTCAGACATGTGAATGGGACAGTGCACCTGCCTCTGTATCCCGCTGGGGGGTTATTTGCCTGCACACTGTGATTTTACTCTGACTGTGTTATAACACCGTCTGCTCCCGAGATTCAGGTCTCTCCTTGTGGTGAGCAACAACCGAAAACGTATATAAAGAGAGGTGAATCTCTAAAGTGGTGCTACGAAAATCTAACAGGAATAATGTCCAGGGCGAGTGTTTGTGCAGTGATAATACCTGGCAGCGCTGCTCACTCTGAAATCATGGAAACCAACCAAAAGTGTATTTATAGCCCGCCCAGCCGCTCGGGGACTGGGCCAATTTAGACTCAGCGACAATAGTGGTTTTTTTTCTTCTTCTTAAATCTCTGCTTTTCCCTGGGTGTGTGGAGTATGTAGGCCACAGGCAGAACGCTGCTCTAATTACCCAGCGTGGATGTGCAGCTCCAACCGCGTACACGGCACATCTCACAATAATAATCCCACACATCCCCTAATATTCTAATGATGGTGTGTTACGCCGGGTAGCAGAGCAGCGCACACTTCTTTGCCAGTCGAGGGCTAAAGGCCATTTGGTTTTAAGTCTAATCTTTAAATGTTCCAGTATTTCATTACCTGAATAGCAGCAGTGCCCTTGTGGAATAAACAAGTGCAGCGATTTCTTGTTGATGCAGACATTTAATAAATCTGTCAGTGATCAATACAGTTATATTTACCGTCCCTATTAATGGGGCTGCAGTCTGTAAATAGCAGCTGTTATCTGTCTTTTAAAGTAGGCCAGAAAATAACATGGGCAGTCAATGCCCGGTGTGCAAGACGGCAGATTGAAGCCTGTGCGGTTACATGCATATTTGTTGCTTGGTTTTGGTAAAACCCCCCCCGAAATTATAGTCAGGGATAAATGTGTACAGCAAGCACTAATTGTATATGTGTGTATATGAGTATATGAGTATACAGTATGTGTATATGATGGGGCCTGTTATAATAGCTTCGATAACTGGCTCAAGCTTTTTGAGCAGTTCCTGTACGATTTGGCATGGTTGCTACTCAGAAAGCTCCGATGACCTGCCAAACTCGTACGGGAAGTGCAGCTCCCCGAGCGGCCTGGCTCCTGCTAAACACACCGAGCGAGAGCTCAAAAAGAGCCCCAACTCGCATTTTTTGAGAAATCACCCTATTCTAGTAGCTCCGATGAGAACATTGAGACTCTCACCTAGCAAGCTTCTCGCAAATTTCATCTTGCCACCCCAAGGGATGGGATTTGCGAGTAGGACGTAGAGAAAAAAAAGTATTTTTCCTGCATCTGATTGAAACCGGGAGTCTCTAGGGCTGATGTGCATTAATACCAGCTCCGGAGACCCCCGGCTTCAATCCAATGCAATAAAAATACATTTACAGGCAGCTTAATTACCTTCGCGGCTAACCGCTAAGGCAATGAAGGGGTTAAAGTGCCCAGTTTATTGTGGGTAGCAGGGTTGGGTGAAAGAGGTATGTGGCCTGTTGTGGGTGTTTAGGCCTTACCACCGCTAAGGTAATGAAGGGGTTAACCCCTCTCGCTACCCACCCGGGCCACATACCACTTTCACCCACCCCCGCTACCCACAATAAACATTAAAACACAATACTCGCCAATACAACCAATGATTGTCAGTCTGGTTACCTATGCTCTCAATGGGAGCAAAGATAACCCCAATAGCTATGAATGGGCACCCTACTACTTACCCTCTACCCCTACAACCGATCTGGATAATAGCTCATTTGACCATTCAAAATAAAATAAAAATACAAAACGATTAAATAAAAATAAGAACTAACAATACAAAACATAACAATTATATAAAAATAAGCATTTGCCAAAAAATGCATTGCTTGTCACTGTGTTTATCTGTAGCCCGAAAGGGGCATTGATAAACGCATTGGCACTCAATGGGCAACCTAAAAAAAAATACGCAAGGAAATTAAATACAATCAATGTTTTTCTTACCATTGATGTCTCCATCCCCGTCCTACGTGAGCACCAACACTTGACCCTCAACACAATGAACCTCAACAGCCGATGTGCAGAAGTCCGTGATCAAATCTTGATTAAAGAGAAGTCTCCCAGGTAAATTCTTCATTCTTTCTTCATTCTCTTCTTCAGTCTTCTCTTCTTCTTGTTTTGTAATCCAATGTTGTCCCATCGGCTTCTTAAGATGAAATGAGACGGGAAAGGCCTGTGACGTCACATTTGACTGACAAATGGTACATCCCCAATCTGGTTGGCTTTGTACCATGTCGCAGTTTAAATTTTTTTTTTTTTTTAAAGAATGTAACATATTAAAGGGAGGGAAGCCAGCCAATCAGGAAGGCTATGCTTCTCTCCCTTTAAAATGACATCACCAGAAAAAAATGGCTGCCATCACATGGTAATCCAACCAATCAGATTGGGAGATATACCATATGAGGCATCACATTTTTTTTAAGGCCCTTCCTTTAATATGACGTCACATCCTTTAAAAAAAAATGGAAGCTGTCACATGGTACCAATCAGATTGGGGGTATATATCTCCCAATCCGATTGGTTGGATTACCATGTGATGGCAGCCATTTATTTTCTGGTGATGTCATTTTAAAGGGAGGGAAGCATAGCCTTCCTGATTGGCTGCCTAAGATGACGTGACATTCTTTAAAAATAAAAAAACCCTGTCATATGGTACACCAGCCAATCAGATTGGGGGTGTACCATTTGACACTCAAATGTGATGTTACAGGCCTTATATAAGGCCTGTCCCGTCTCATTTGAGTTTAAGAAGCCGACGGGACAACATCCGCCCCATTGGATTACAAAAAAAGAAGAGAGGACTGAAGAAAAGATTTGATCACGGACTTCTGCGCATCGGCTGTTTGAGGATCATTGCGTCGAGGGTCAAGAGTTGGTGCTAGCGTAGGACGGGGGTGAAGAAATCAATGATAAGAAAAAACTGGTTGTATTTTATTTAAATGTGGATTTTTTTTAGGTTGCCCATTGACTGCCAATGTGCTCATCTATGCCCCTTTCAGGCTGTTATAAGCACAGTGACAAATAATGCATTGTTTGGCAAATGCTTGTTTTTATTTAATTGTTTTGTATTTTTAAGGCTTGTTTTTTAATTTAATTGTTAAGTATTGTATTATGTGATTTTTTTTTTTTAGGTTCCTCATTCATTTTGAGTGTGGCAATCCATGCCCATATATTGTGGGCATGGTTTACCACAGTCACAATCAATCGCTTAATTGTGAATGCTTGTTTTATTTAAATGTCATGTGTTTTATTTTGTGCCTGTTTTTTTCTTAGCTTGCCGATTCATTGCCATAGTGGCAAACCATGCCCATATTATATACGGTGATTAAGGGGTTAGTGGCCATTAGTTTGTTTTTTTATTGTAATGTTGCTGCCCACGGAGGACATGGACGCGGAAGACGGTGATGAGGATGGTCTTCATCCGGCAGGGATAAGTAGAACTTTTATTTACTTTATCCTGGCTGGATAATGTTTTATTTTTAATGGGCAAATTAGCTATTATCCAGATCTGGATAATAGTTATTTTGCCCATTACTGTACTGTATGTGTTGAGGGGGGAGAGGGTTTTGGGGGCTAGAGAGGGTAGGTAGTAGGGTGCCCATTCATTGCTATTGGGGTTATCTTTGCTCCCATTGAGGGCATAGGTAACCACACTGGCAATCATTGGGTGTATTGGCTAGTATTGTGTTTTAATGTTTATTGTGGATAATAGTAATTTTGCCCGTTATTGTACCGTATGTGTTGGGGGGGGAAGGGGGAGTTGTGGGCGGTAGAGGAGGTGGGTAGTAGGGTTGTTGTATTTTAATATTTCTTGAGGGTAGAGGTATTGGGTGAAGGGGGTAGTTGCCCCAAGGGTGTGTGGTTAGGCCTCTCAGGTGGGTTGCGGGAGTGGTTAACCTGTTCATTGCCATAGCGGCTAGCCGCTAGGGTAACAAAGCTGTTTTTATTTACATTTTAATAACAGTGTACTGTAGCAAGGGGTCTCCGGAGCTGAACCGCATTGATTTCAGCCCCAGGGACCCACTTCTTCCCGAGTTACAGGCCCCCCTGTATGGGGTGCCGGTATTCCCCTGCAATGTTTCAATCTCCTGCGTCACATGACCGAGACATTTAAACGCCTACGAGATACCGGCATCCCATACCGGGGCCTGTAACTCAGGAAGCAGGGGGACCCAGACCTGAAATTAATGCGATTCAGCTCCGGGGACCCCTTGCTACAGTACACTGTTATTAAAATGTAAATAAAAACAATACGATGTATTGTAAGAGCTGTGCAGGGGAATGCGGCTCTCTCTGTGCAGTTCTTACAGTCTGCGGCCAGATCGTACAGGGGAGAACTGTCAGAGAGGCTGAGATACCATCGCTGCGGTCCCGAGCAGTATTGGCATTTTCCTACCTCACGGTTTGAGACTTGTAGAAATGTTTTCAGATTCTCCCTGAATACCGTGATAACACAAATGACAAACCGTTCGATGGGGCCATGCCACACCGTTCGAGATAGCAGCAATTTAATCGAAGCTACAGTACTAGAATAGGCCCCTATGAGTGTATATGTGTGTGTGTGTGTGTATATGTGTGTATATGTGTGTATATGACTATATGAGTGTGTGTATATTATGTATATATATATATATATATATATATATATATATATATATTGACAAAGTGAGAATATGACTTAAGGGGGGGTCTGACATAACAGCACCACAACTTTCACAATATATATATATACATATATGTGTGTGTGTATGGATATATGTGTGTATGACTATATAAGTGTGTCTATGTGTGTGTGTGTGTGTGTATGGGTATATGTGTATATGACTATATAAGTGTGTGTATATGAGTGTGTGTGTGTGTGTGTGTTGTGTGTATATATATGCGTATATGAGTGTGTGTGTGTGTGTGTGTATGGGTATATGAGTATATGACTATATAAGTGTGTGTATATGTGTATATGAGTGTGTGTTTGTGTGTGTGTGTATGCGTATATGAGTGTGTGTGTGTGTGTGTGTATGGGTATATGTGTATATGACTATATAAGTGTGTGTATATGAGTGTGTGTGTGTGTGTGTGTGTGTGTGTGTGTGTGTATGGGTATATGAGTATATGACTATATAAGTGTGTGTATATGTGTATATGAGTGTGTGTGTGTGTATGCGTATATGAGTGTGTGTGTGTGTGTGTGTATGGGTATATGCAGTGTTCGACAAACCTATACATTTGCTCGCCCCGGGCGAGTGGATTTAACCCCCGGGCGAGTAAATATTGGCCCAAGCAGCACACGTTTGGTACTAGGTGGCGAGTAGATTTTTTTGTGTGACGAGTAGATTTTTTGGTGATTTGTCAACCACTGGGTATATGTGTATATGACTATATGAGTGTGTGTGTGTGTGTTGTGTGTATATATATGCGTATATGAGTGTGTGTGTGTGTGTGTGTGTGTGTGTATGGGTATATGAGTATATGACTATATAAGTGTGTGTATATGAGTGTGTGTGTGTGTGTGTGTGTGTGTGTGTGTGTGTGTGTGTGTGTGTGTGTGTGTGTATTGGTATATGAGTATATGACTATATAAGTGTGTGTATATGAGTGTGTGTGTGTGTGTGTTGTGTGTATATATATGCGTATATAAGTGTGTGTGTATGTGTGTGTGTATGGGTATATGAGTATATGACTATATAAGTGTGTGTATATGTGTATATGAGTGTGTGTGTGTGTGTGTGTGTGTGTATGGGTATATGTGTATATGACTATATAAGTGTGTGTGTGTGTGTGTGTGTGTGTGTGTGTATTGGTATATGAGTATATGACTATATGTGTGTGTATATGAGTGTGTGTGTGTGTGTTGTGTGTATATATATGCGTATATAAGTGTGTGTGTATGTGTGTGTGTATGGGTATATGAGTATATGACTATATAAGTGTGTGTGTATGTGTATATGAGTGTGTGTGTGTGTGTGTGTGTATGGGTATATGTGTATATGACTATATAAGTGTGTGTGTGTGTGTGTGTGTGTGTGTGTGTGTGTGTGTGTATTGGTATATGAGTATATGACTATATGTGTGTGTATATGAGTGTGTGTGTGTGTGTTGTGTGTATATATATGCGTATATAAGTGTGTGTGTATGTGTGTGTGTATGGGTATATGAGTATATGACTATATAAGTGTGTGTATATGTGTATATGAGTGTGTGTGTGTGTGTGTGTGTGTATGGGTATATGTGTATATGACTATATAAGTGTGTGTGTATGACTACAGGCAGTCCTCGGTTATCCGACGGAATGCGTCCCGCAAACCGACGTCGGTTAATGGATCGTCGGAAAGCGGGTCCAATGTTAATCGGCGGTGGTGACCGTCGGACATGTGAATTCGGCGGCAGATAATGCGTCCGGGGATTGCATTGTGCAGCGTCGGATAACGCATTCGCCGGTAAGCGGAACGTCGGATAACGAGGACTGCCTATATATGAGTGTGTGTGTGTGTGTGTGTGTGGGTGAATATAAGAAGACTTGTCATCTGGCATCTTCATCATGGTCCAATAAAAGGTATCACAACCTGTAATAAACCTACGTTTTTCCCGGACCAGGGTGGCTAATAGTGGTGCACACAGAGATAGCCTCATCCGCCCCACAGCAGCTTTACTAAGTTCTGCGCATTCAACTTTCAATTATTAACCCCCCATATATATTCGCCTGGGCAGAAAATCACAGCGACTCCTCTGCAAACCCTCCCCTGAAATCCGTGCGGGGAATTAGGGCAATATGTAGGGTAATCCACGTCTGTGCGAGGAGTAGCAGGGCATGAGGCCTTCCTGCTCACACTCACTGAGTTGTGAGGACTAAAGGCCTTCTAACTACAACCTTCTATAATAATAGCGCTGGTTGGCAGTGTGTGCAGTGCTGTGCATGACACAGGGAATCCCTGCTGAGCTGGAGGATCCATTCTTGGTGTGAAGGTAACAGGGAGCTTTTGCTAGACCTCCAGCCTCCGTCCGTGGACATTCCCCTGCCCTAATAATTGGATCAGCAGGCCATGCCTCCACGCCCGGCTAATCCCCCTCGGGTTTGGCGGAGGGCACTGCAGATCAAATATGACCTGGGAACCAGATGTCGCTAGGGGATGTTCTCCTCGAAATTGTGGGATGGCAGAGATTAAAGCAGAGGGGAGGGAGAGTAACAGGGGAGGGAGGCAGGGTGCGCAGCAAAGGGAGGGAGAGTAACAGAGGGAAGGGAGAGCAACATGGGAGGGAGGGAGAGTAACAGAGGGAAGGGAGAGCAACATGGGAGGGAGGGAGAGTAACAGGGAGAAGGGAGAGTTTTTCAGCATATCTTATATATTTGTCACTCGATGCCCATAAAAATGTGCCCAATTATAGTTCTGTTATGTAGATTAACACGATTTAAGAAGCACAATGTAGATCAGGCCGGTCAAACTCAGAATAGCTTGGGGGACAAATCCGACTGCCAGACTCGGGCCGAACCAGGAAAACATAACACACAGTCACTTTAACCCACACACACTTTCTGCTTGAGCTTTCCTTATTAAAAATATGTAAATATCACTGTTATTTCTATTTCCCCATTCTCTCTCTCTCTCCCCATCCCCTCTCTCTCTCCTTTCCCTCTTGCCATCCCCCTATCCCCCTCTCTCTCCATCTCCACTCTCTCCCATCCCCCCCCCCTCTCTCTCTCTCTCTCTCTCTCTCTCTCTCTCTCTCACCCTTACCCTCTCTCCACCCCCATTGCCTCCCCTCCCCATCCCTTCTCTCTCCCCCTTCCACTATCTCTTTCCCCAACCCCCCCCTCTCTCTCTCTCTCTCTCTCACCCTTCCCCTATCTCTTTCCACATCCCCTCTCTCTCTCTCACCCCTTTTCCCTCCTCACTATCTCTCCATCCCCTCCCTCTCTCTCCATCCCCTCTCTCTCCCCCATTCCCCCTCTCTCCCCATCCCCTCTCTCGGCCCCCCATTCCCTCTCTCTCACCATCCCCCTCTCTCCCATTCCCTCTCTTGCCCCCCATTCCCTCTCTCTCACCATTCCCCTCTCTCTCCACCCCCCCTCTCTCTCCATCCTGCTCCTTTCTCTCACCCATCCCTTCTCTCTCCCCCCATTCCCTCTCTCTCCCCTCCATCCTCTCTCTGTCCCCCAATCCCCTCTCTGTCCCCCAATCCCCTCTCTTTCCCTCAATCCCCCCTCTCTCTCCCCATCCCCTCTCTCTCCCCCATCCCGTCTCTGTCCCCCAATCCCTATCCCCATCCCTCTCTGTCCCCCCATCCCCTCTCCCTCCATCCCTTCTCTTTCCCCATTCCCTCTTTCTCCCCATCTCAACTCTCTCCCCATCCCCCAATCCCCTCTTTGTCCCCCAATCCCCTTACTGTCCCCCTACCCCCTCTCTGTCCCCCAATCACCTTTCTCTCTCCCCATTGCGTCTCTCTCCCCCAACCTCTCTCCCCATCCCCTCTCTATGTCCCCGGCCCCTCTATCTGTTCCCATCCCCTCTCTCTGTCCCCATCCCCTCTCCCCCCCATTCCCTCTCTCTCACCATCCCCCTCTCTCCATCCCCCTTCTCTCTCCCCCCCCCCCCATTCCCTCTCTTCCCCCTTTCCCTCTCCCCCCATTCCCTCTCTCTCCCCCAATCCCCTCTCTGTCCCCCAATCCCCTCTCTGTCCCCCAATCCCCTCTCTCGCCCCCATCCCCCCTCTCTCCCCATGTCTGATTGTATCATCGGTAACGCGCTGATCCAGCTGCTCCCACTCCTGAATGATACTTTGTTTTACAAATTCGTTTTTTCTGTCCTCTATCAGGAAACATTTTATATAAGTGTTTTGGACCATAATTCTTGCTCGGTCTCCAGCACTTTATAACGTGTTTATCTTCTTCGCTAAACACCATTTTGCAACTCTCCATGTGATGAGGTCATCGCGCCGTCACCAATTCCAAAGAATATTTATTAAATTAGCAAATAATTCTTACATGTAATAATCTCCTGGGACAGACCTATAACTGCTCATGTGTTCAGGAATATTGAGTGATTTTCTGCACGATATGATGAATAATAAAAGGGGTCCTGTTTTTTTTGATGTACAGTGGCGGATTTAGCTTTTTGCCGCCTATAGGCTGGGGGGCAGCCCTCCTCCTCAGTGTACGGGTCATGACGCCGTGTTATCATGGCAACGCGATGTTACACACTCACATGACACCGCGTTTTTATGGCAACGGATGTGACAGCAGCATGTGGAGTAACGTCACCATGACAACGTGACGCTACAGGAGGGGGTCTGCTACGAAAAGGTGAGGCACACAGACAAACAAATTGCTGATATATTATATATATATATATAATCAAAAAATAAATAGATGATACCGTTCTGTGGCTAACGAAATGCTTTTATTTGTGCGAGCTTTCGAGATACACTGATCTCTTCTTCCGGCGATGTTAGGTATATATATATCAAATGTAAATATACTGTATGCTCATTTGCATGTCTTAGGCAGGTCCGCAACCCTGCCTTTCACCATTATCACCCAGCACACAGTGCTTCCACTGCAGCAAGGGATTCTGGGAAATGAGCATACAGTATATTTACATTTGCTATATGCTTTGCTGTGGAGGGGTTTTGTCACTTTTTTTACTCACCATAACTTAACTCAGTATGGTAAACCCCATCCTTTCGCTTCATTGCATAACCAGTTAACCAACCCCACACTGATGAGACCCATTAAGGTCGAAACAGCTGTCTGTGGGTGGGTTTTCTGGCTATGCATCTTAACCCTGGCTGTGCGCAAAGCTGTGACCATGCAGCAAGCTTAAGCCTATAGGGAACCATGTATAAAATGGTTTTTGAAGCAAAAAGTGGCACTGTGTGCTCATTTGCATGTCATTTCCCAGAATCCCTTGCTGCAGTGGAAGTGCTGTGTGCTGGGTGATAATGGTGAAAGGCGGGGCTGCAGACCTGCCTAAGACATGCAAATGAGCATACAGTATATTTACATTTGCTATATGCTTTGCTGTGGAGGGTTTTTGTCACTTTTTTTACTCACCATAACTTAACTCAGTATATATATATATATATATATATATATATATATATATATATATATATATATATATATAAAAACATAAGTGCTGTATGCCGGGTGATAATGGGGAAAGGCGGGGTTGCAGACCTGCCTAAGACATGCAGATGAGCATACAGTTATACAGCATACAGTTATATTTACATATATATATATATAGTTAAAGAATCAGTTGGCACTCCTGTACGTGCTTGTAAGCTTGTAAGCCATAGGTGCATGTTCCATATTTATTTATTTTATTTCTAAAATGTTTTACCAGGAAGTAATACATTGAGAGTTACCTCTCATTTTCAAGTATGTCCTGGACATAGTTAATATGACAAATAATACATGGTTACAAATACAGTTACATAAATGAACAGGGTATACATTATATACAATACATTGCATGCACAATTAGAGAAGATGTATAATATAGGCGTATGTAACAGTTACAGACCAGATTAAAATGTGAATAGGTAGAAGAGAAGAGGAGCACAGCTCACAGCATCCAAAAATGCGAAAATAAGGGCAACTCCAGACATGGAAAATATATATATATTAACTTTTAATGATCAGCTTGGCAATAGTATAGGACCGCGCACCAACGCGTTTCATCCCTCAGGACTTTCTCACCTTGAGAAAGTCTTGAGGGATGAAACGCGTTGGTGTGTGGTCCTATACTATTGCCAAGCTGATCATTAAAAGTTGATATATATATATTTTCCATGTCTGGAGTTGCCCTTATTTTCGCATTTTTGGATGCTGTGAGCTGTGCTCCTCTTCTCTTCTACCTATCTGGATTCTTCTTCTGAGGACTGCACGCCGAGGAATCCATTTATCTGGAACATAACTAGTCAGGTAAAGGGCATTAGCCCCTCGTTTGTTACCTTTCTATTGCTGGACTGTGTTATATTATACCCCAGTGGTGAATTAATGTATATTGGAGACCAAGTATTGGGGTAGCTGTGTGGGCACCACCAGGTCCCTATTCTTTACCCTGGGATGTTCATTCCTGTCAAAGTATTATTGTTCCTGGATTCATTCAATGAGATTAATGTTATCTGAGCCTACTGTGGGGATGCACCAATATACCACACTACCTACAGATTAAAATGTGAGACAGCCTTAGATTTGAAAGAACTTAAACTGGTGGCGGCTGTGAGAGTCTCCGGTAGATTGTTCCAGTTTTGGGGTGCACGGTAAGAAAAGGAGGAGCGGCCGGATACATTGTTGAACCTTGGGACCTGAACCGTCTTTTGGAGTCAGATCTCAGATGTTAAGTGCTGCATGTTGTAGGGGTGAGGAGCTTGTTCAGGTAGACGGGTAACTTGCCCAGGAAGTATTTGAAGGCAAGACAGGAAAGGTGAACTTTGCGCCTAGACTCAAGTGATAACCAATCTAGTTCTTTGAGCATTTCACAGTGATGTGTGTTGTAGTTACATTGGAGAACGAACCTACAAATTGAATTGATATTGATAATATAACCATACGATACTATTCCACAGTCAGGAAATCAGGAGACAGCACTCAGTAGTTGATCCACAAAAATAAATGTATTAATGAAAAATATAATACATCACGAAACCCAACGTTTCGGTCCTCCAAAGCGGGACCTTCCTCACGGGGGACATATATGATATAGATAATCCTATATGTAGACGACTTAGTTGTAAAATATAGATTAAATATTTCTCCATTTCTCCTGTGTAAACTCACCTGTGTTCGAGAAGGTGAAATTCTTAAATTCACAATCATATTTGTCTGTTTTATTAGGGTAATATTGTTTTTAGAATTTAGTAAATGTTCTCCCTTTTTTATAATGGCTAATAAAGTTGTGTTTGTTAGATACAGATAGTATACAAAGGCTCCGATTGGTGGATGCTGGACGAATGCCGTTGCAGGGGCGGGGCTTCTGCGGATGCGCGTCAAGCAATTTGATGCGACTAAGGGCAATAGAGGACTGGCAGTGTGTTGCCATGCAGCCCAATAACAGTATTGCATGCGCGCGGGGGGCCGGCCATGTGACGTCATCACGTTAGTGGCGCAAAATGGAGCCTCAGGTGACGGGTTTAAAAAGGCTGTTTATTGGTGTTTAAGATACTCCTTGATAAAGTGCAATCCGCACGAAACATGTAGGAGGTTTTTGACACCTTCGTTTTCTTTTAATGGACGAATAAAGGAATATATTTTTTATCACCTTTTTGACCCACTCTCTTTGCTGTGCGCTATATCTTTTCTGATACTGATTTTGTGTTTTATTAATTGGAAAATATTGATCTAGTAAAAAAAAAAAAACAACCTAGGGACGTACTCAAGAATGTACCCACAATCTGCTGCCCCTTAACCGCTGCACTATTTCACTGCCATCCCATTGATGCTGCCCCCTGACTTCAGAGTATCAGGGACATGCTCAGACAGTCCCGGGTTTATGTAGGGTATTTTTTTTTTTAATTATAAAAAACACATATACAAACATATCAATACAAAAGCAACAAACTTAAACTAAAATATACAATTTTACATCTTATTTACACTATATACAGAAAACATTTAAACACACATCAGCAAACCCGCCCATCTTCTCCCCCAGCACTTTATACACCACCTCTCTCTCTCCGGTTGTCTTATTTGCTTTATCTGATCTATAACCTGTTCAACTGCACAGGTTACAGGCACGAGAACCCTTTCTGTGAAGAGAAGAAGATCCACAACCTGTACATAACCAGACCATTAATTAACATCACTGTGCTCCCACTGTAACGCCTCAAGTGGCCTCCAAACAAACCATACACCACTTCTTTATAAATTTGGCATTTTAATTACGTAAGGAGGCAGCCATACTCTCCCACATCTCTACTGCGTAGGGGCACTCCAGGAGGAGGTGCTCCATCATCTCCAAGATCCCAGCACAGGAATCCCTGGGGCAGTTCCTGCCATCAATGATTTTATATTTGAGGTTTGTCCTTACGTACAAACACCCATGGAAGGCCAACCAGAGAGTATCCTGAATCCTAAAAGGGACTCTTGGGTCTAGCAGATTTCGCAAGGCTTCTTTCTAGTCCTCTATACCACACTGTATACCTCTACTGTTTCAGATCCAACGTTTGGACACATACCCTAGTCAATACCACCCCGTAGAGTTTTTTCCTGGGAACAGAAGTAGCTTCCGAAACTGTGACCTTACACTTATTTTAAAATTTGCAGGTGATCTTCATATGTTCTGGCATGTAAATGCCTCTCACAATAATTATTTTGATATTTCTACCAGCCTTTAACGGGTGACACCCATTTCTTAGAAAAAAAAAACATACCATATCTGGTCATCTCTATTAAGAAAAATCTGCAAATTAAAACGTACAAAAATGAGTGAAAAAAAGAATTCAGCGTTCACCATTCCTAAACCTCTTTTCTCTCTGGACAAATAAGTGATGTCTCTCTTCAACACAAAGATGTAGACAATCCACGCTGGTGCTGTCCTATAAATGTCATGTAAGCTGTGATTCTCGTGCAGCTGTCTGCAGGAGTACTCCAGAATCTCCTATAGAGTGAGCTCCCCTAAGGGGAGAGGCAGAGAGCGCACTGAGAAACAGTATGGTATTAGGATATGTATTTTAACAAGTCCTCAAATGGACTGCATGATAAAATCAGTCATATACATTGCAAGACAAAACTTTCAATGTGTGCTTGTATTAGATGGGAGGAGGGATCGGGAGATCCAGATGATCAGCCACTGGTTTAGAAGATAGGGTTCCGGACCGAAAAACCGTCAGCTGAGCTCGATATCCTCTCTCTACCGGTCTGATGCTCCACCAATGAAATTGTGCGCAGCAACCTCACATGACCTTTACGCATGTGCAAACCGCGTAGAGGCCACGCGAGGTAGCTGCGCGCAATTTCATTGGTGGAGCATCAGACCGATAGAGAGAGGATGACAGTGTTTGCGGCACGGACTCCTATTATCGCTCTTTAACACATTTAAACGATTTCCCCAGAGCAACTGAAAAGAAGGCTATATAATGTAATAGTAACTTCCGCAGGAGGAGGAAATACAAAACTTAAATAGAAATCAAGAATGTCATAATCATTTCAACTTTGTCTCTAAAAGAGAATTTCCATTTTTTCCACCGTTCTCCCTTTACTTTGGAGATTTTTTTTCTTCCAAAATAAATAGGCAAAACCTCGAGAGGCTTTGCCTATCTGAATATCCTCTGGTAGGCTAAAAGGGTTTTCTTTCTTTCCCAACCAACAAGCTACAGACTTATCCTGATTCACCAGGGAGTTCAAAACATTTGAAAACATATTTGTTTTCTGGCTTATACAGCTGAACCCCGTTATAACGCGGTCCTCGGTGTCCACCCGATACGACCGGGTTATAACCGGGATCGAGATTTTAAAAAAAATGGCCACGGCGACCACGTGTTCCGCATCCGCCAGAGGGGGAGAGCTGGGATAACTCTCCCAGCTCTCCCTGAAGCCGGCGTCGCATCGCCCCCCCCCTCCCTCCCCCCAGGCACTTACCCACAGCAGCAGCTGATCTGTGCAGAGAAGCTGTGAGTCTGCGAGAGGGCGGGGAGGATCTCACGGAGTCTGGGCCGGGATGTCAGCTGTTTGAGTGAGTCCCTGGCCAGGAACTAGCTCCCTTCTCTCTTCCCTCCCCAGCGGAGGTACAGGGAGGGAAAGAGGGAGATGTGTGTGTGTGTGTGTGGTGATGTGCAGGAAGGGGGGATGTGATGGGCAGGGGGGGATGGGATGTGCAGTGGGGTGATGTGCAGGCAGGTGATGTGATGTACAGGAAGGGGGGATGTGATGGGCAGGGAGGGTGGGATGTGATGTGCAGGGGGGGGTGAGGTGCAGGCTGGAGGGGGGTTGATGTGCAGGAAGGGGTGATGTTCAGGCTGGGGGAGTGATGTGCAGGCAGGGGGGATGTGCAGGCAGGGGGGGGTGATGTGCAGGAAGGGTTGATGTACAGGAAGGGGGGATGTGATGGGCAGGGGGGGGGTGGGATGTGATGTGCAGGGGGGGGGGGTGAGGTGCAGGCTGGAGGGGGGGTGATGTGCAGGAAGGGGTGATGTTCCGGCTGGGGGAGTGATGTGCAGGCAGGGTGATGTGATATGCAGGCAGGGGATGTGCAGGCTGGGGGGGGGTGATGTGCAGGAAGGGTTGATGTGCAGGACGGGGGGATGGGATGTGATGTGCCGGAGAGTATTGTGTCCGTCCGTCCGCAATAAAGCTTTTACATTTTGCTTTTACAAAAGCGGGCACCACGCTCATACCGCGCTATAAGCGAATCCGTGTTTAGCGGATCGCGCTATAACGGGTTTGAGCTGTACCTTTAAATTACCTTTTTGGGAATAGACCGACTAATTTTAATATACATGCAATTCGTTTGAAGACAGGAACGGTGACCTGCAATCCTAAACTTATCGTAGAAAAGTTTAAGAACAGTATTATGAAAATCTATATAACAGAGAAAAGGTCACACATAACGTAAACACCAGTCAGGCATTGAAGAACTTTCTGGTAGAGTCAGACCTTCCCAGATTGAGCAGGGGGGAGAGAGAGGAGTTACAAAAAGACTTTACTATTGAAGAATTACTGCAAGTTATTAAACAGTTGAAAGCGCCAGGCCCTGATGGATTCTCCAATCTTTACTATAAGAAATTTGTCAAATTGTTAGCCCCCCATCTTCTCCGCATGTTCAATGCAGTGCTTGTGGGTGTATCATTCCCGGAACATTTGCTCCAGGCGTCAATCTCCCTGATTTACAAACCAGGAAATGATCCAACAAATTGCAAAAGCTATAGACCAATAGCTTTCATAAACTCTGATATCAAAATATATTCTAAAATGCTAGCTAATAGATTGAGTCATATCCTGCCTAGATTAATTCACCCAGATCAAGTGGGATTTATTAAGCATAGGCAGGCTGCGGACAATACCAGACGAATTGTTGATTGAATAGAAGTGGCCAAAAATAAGCAGATTCAAGTAATGGCGTTAAGTCTGGACGCCGAGAAAGCTTTTGATAGAATAGACTGGCCTTATTTAAGAGCTACGCTTGGGGCATTTGGTTTTGGGGGTAGAATTTTACAGGCAGTCACAGCACTGTATTCAAATCCGGCTGCGAGGGTCACACCAGGGCTTCCCCTCAGATATTTTCCGAATTAAGAGTGGCACAAGACAGGGTTGTCCGCTTTCACCTTTATTGTTTGCCTTATGCATGAAGCCACTAGCAGCGCAGATTCGGAGGAATCCGAATATTTCAGGAATCTAAATTAGATGCCGGGAGATGCTGTTAGACGCCGCAAGCCGCCCAGGTAAGAACCGGTTGTTACATTTTTTTATCCTACCACTGGTTTGGATCCAGAAAGGGTTCAGTAGACTTAAGGATCTGGAGGGTAGGAATAACATTAAAACTTTTGAACAAATTAAGTCAGACAAAGACATCCCCAACTCTGATTTTTTTAGATACCTCCAGATTCGAGCATTTTATAATAAATGTATTCCCTGTCCCTCATTGACAAATTTTGAGAAGCTCTGTATTTTGGAAACAGGCACCAGGGGACTAACCTCTCAAATGTACAAGGAAGTGACCTGTTCTGTAGTGGACTACTCTCGTAAAATGCAATATATGTCCCAATGGGAATCAGATTTAGGAGATGTGCTACAGGAGGAAGAGTGGGAAGGGATTTTCATGGCAGCGGCAAAGACTTCAATTTGCACAACGTTAAAGGAGAACGCATATAAGGTCCTTATGAGGTGGTATCTCACTCTGCTAAAGTTATCAAAATTTGTTCCAGGTTACTCCCCATTGTGCCCCAAACAATGTGGAGAGCTGGCAGACTTGTTGCATATGCTGTGGTCCTGCCCTCGGGTGGTACCTTTATGGGAACAAATTAAAGATTGGCTCCAGAGGATTTTTGGGCCTCGAAATTCCTATGGATCTCGGCTATTTCTGTTAAATAGGCCAACACAGGGATTAGCCAGAGTTGAAAACAAACTAATTGCCCACTTCGCAACAGCAACAAGGTGCAAGATCGTAGCATTATGGAAACAAAAGTAGATTCCCTCATTGGCCAAAATTAGGAACAGAATTTGGTTTGTGTGCCAGATGGAACAGTTAACAAGTCTGGTTAATGACGCTGGCAATAAATTTCAAAACGTCTGGCTGCCATGGCTGGCTCAAACAGACATCCCGGGAATGAATACCACCACAGTGCTGCTATGATAGTACTAGATAGGTTCTCTTCTGACTGGGTGTAGGAGCTCTAGAGACGAGGAACGAGGGCTTGAGTTCAAGGTTGGGGGCACAGGACCGCACAGGAGACAGGAAGATTGGAAAGAGATGTAAGGCGATGTGTAATTACGATAACACAAAAACTGGGGTCTGCCTTCTCAAGTATTTGTGTGGACATACAGTCCTCTGAGAACTGATGGAAAACTTCTCTTACAGTCTCCTCCTGTAACATGGAAGAGTTCAGCTTCCAAACACTGCGACCTAGAATCACAGAGGGGTCTAAGTGCAGAGTTATTTGTAGAATAGTTAAAGTCCTTAAAAAGCGCTACTGTATACAGTATGCCAGTGATTGCCTTTATCTGGCTTTTATTGAGTTAACATTTAAAGACCCTACTCTTAGAGGGTGAAGGAGGGATGTGTCATTCTGAGAAGTTGTTATTGACTTCCAAATGTCATCTATTTGTGCTTCTTCTTGTCCCTAGTTCTCCCTTTACCAGGTGATGACCCGCTTTTGTTTGAAGACGGCCTCATCTTCACGTTCTGTGAATCGATCGTTTTTTCGATTTTGCCATCTGTCTTTTTGGTGACTGTTATACCTATAAACAATGGATCCTAAGGGCTGGTCCACCTCCCTACTGCTGATGCTAGGAGAAGATGATGCCTCCTAGGTATTCATTGTTGCTTATGCAAGAGGGGTTTCATTGGTACTCAGCTCCTCTGTTTCCTGCTGTTCCTCTTCTTCTTCATCATCATCTTCCACCCTATTAGCTCTGGACTTTTGTAGTGGTTGAAACATGTTGTTCACTCTTATTTGCAGACTTTGCAGTTATGAGAGTTTTCTTCCTGAACCTCCCATGTGGATCCTCCTTCTTCCTCACCATCACCCGCTGTTTCTAGATTTTCTGGAGCAGGGAGAGATTTCTGACTTTGTTTCATTGCGATGTCAAGAGTATGTTGTATCTCATTGTGTACTGATCCCTCTTGGGAGTTTTTGTTTGCTGGACTCTGAGGGAGTGGATTACCTCTTGGGTCCTCTCTTTCCACTGTAATCCAATTGCGGATTTCACTTAAAATGTCCTCAATTGGAAGCAAGCCCATGGATTCCCTCCTTTCTGTAGCTGTAGCAGTTGCAGGATGCTGCAGAACATACTTTTGTGCTTGATTGTGCTGGCCATGGGAACAGATGTTGTATGAATGCCTACTTTTTGAGCACAAATTACACAGAATATTATTATTGCATTCATTTCAATGGTGCCTCAAATCTTTGCATAGGCTGCATCTGATCATGTTACATCCTGATTAAAAGTGTGATCTGGATTTGCACTTAAAGCAGCATTTGGGCTGTCCACGGTAAAAACATCTTCCTCTTTCATTTCCAATGTATAGGAAGTTTGGCAAGTGTGTCAGTGTTATCTGCACATGCACTTTTCACTTCAAACTGATAATAATAATAATAATAATAATAATAGCATGTTCTTGTATAGCGCTGATAGTTTTACGTAGCGCTTTACAGAGACATTTTGCAGACACAGGTCCCTGCCCCGTGGAGCTTACAATCTATGTTTTTGGTGCCTGAGGCACAAGGAGATAAAGTGACTTGCCCAAGGTCACAAGGAGCCGACACCGGGAATTGAACCAGGCTCCCCTGCTTCAAACTCAGTGCCAGTCAGTGTCTTTACTCACTGAGCCAATATATACTCAATATCAGGCACTTATGGGCTTAGTTGGAAAGAATCTCAAACCTTTATGTGATTCCCATGCATTTTGCTGTGAATCAGAGTGTTTCACTGGTTCTGTCTTTTCCTGACAGTCAGCCCCCAGCAGCTGGAAGTTGTTCCAGGCTATCAGTGCTGATTGCAGAGCTGATCCCATTTACCTGTCTCAGGGAGATTTCCTCTGCAGCCTCTGTGTGTTTCCCAGCAGCTGAAACGTGTTCCAGGTTATCAGTGCTGGTTCTAGGTAGCTGTGTGGTGTGTGTTTCTCTCAGGGAGTAAGGCTGTGCTTATAGTGCCTGGCGACTGCGACGCAACGTTGCTCCAAAACAAATACATTGAATCCGTCGCAAGCGCTTATAGTGGGCGCGATGGAGTGACCAAAAATGTTGCAGTCAGTGTTATTTGATTTTTTTTAGAGACAGTCGCCACATGTGACTGCCTCTAAACCAATCACAGAGCGCCTATTGCACTCTGCCCTCCCCCTTCGTGACGTCACTGGCCTTGTCGCCAGCGACGTCGCTCAAAACTAAAGTTCAACTTTTGCCAGTGGCGACGGGTGACGTCATTGGTCGCGTCGCCGGCACTATAAACACGGCCTTACCCTTTTCCGGCTCACAGTTCAGCTCCATTGTGTTTATAGCAATGGGCTCTGAGCAAGACGAAAGTTCCCAGGGTCTTTTTCTTTGGTTTGTTCTTCAACTGATGTTTGTAATGTATCTGACTCCTGTTGCAATCCCCTCATGTAGGAGGCGATCAGCCTCAGTTTCCATGTGCTGAGGATTCTCAGCCTCCCTTTTCTTGTCACATTCAGCCTCTGCATTAGGTTTGGGTACTTTGCTAGAAGGCTTGTTTGTCCGGCTGCTCTCTCTTGCTGAGCGTCTGCTCACACTTGCCGCCCGCCTGCTCTCTCTGGCTGCGTGTCTGCTCTCTCTGGCTGCGTGCCTGCTCTCTCTGGCTGCGTGCCTGCTCTCTCTGGCTGCGTGCCTGCACTCTTTTCCAGCTCAGCCGCTTTTCTTTTTGCTCTATGTTATAACATTACTTTGCTGCTGGGATTTACTGCTCTATGTTATTTACCCCGGTCACAACCAGCACCTCCCCTGTTCTCTGTGTCTCTTCCTCCATTCCTTCCTGCTCAGCAATCTCTTTCTCTCTCGTCTTTTCTCTCTGAATTCTCCTGAATTCTCTTTCCGTTTGCAAAAGATCCTCAGTGTCAGTAACATCCAGGCCACAGCCCCTGGGGTTCCCAGGTTCACCTGCCCCAGCACCACCACCCCCTCCTGGGTCTGAGGCCATGCTGAGCCCCTAGTGGGAGCTCAAACAGACACAGCCTCTCTCTGCAAGGGTGACCTCCTGACTGCAGAGTATCAGGGACAGGTTCAGACAGTCCTGGGTTTATATCTTATGTAGGGCGACGTCCTAACTGCAGAGTATCAGTGACCGGGTCAGACAGTCCTGGGTTTATATCTAATGTAGGGTATTTTTTATTTATAAAAAACAAAACATATTTACAAACATATCAATACAAAAGCAACAAACTTAAATTAAAATATGCAATTTTTCCAGAATATATACACTGTATACAGAAAATATTTCCACACTTATATCTGAACGCCCGCTCTTCTTCTCTCCCAGGATTTCGTATCCCACCTGTCTCTCTCCCCCTGCTTTATTTTCTTTACCTGCTCTATAACCTGTTCAACTGCACAGGTAACAGGCACAAGAACCTTTTCTGTGGAGAGGAGACTGCGGGTGATCCACAACCTGTATTTCACAAGTGCATTGATTAACACCACTGTGCTCCCGCTGTAACCCTGCAAGTGATCCCTAAACACACCATATACTATATCACAATAGCTTTGACCCTTTAATTCTGGGATCCGTAATGAGGCGGCCATGCCTTCCCACATCTCCACTGCGTAGGGGCACTCCAGGAGGAGGTGCTCCATCGTCTCCAAGATCCCAGCACAGGAACCTCGGGGGCAGTTCCTATCCGCTATGTTTTTATATTTTAAATTTGCTCTTACATAAAGACGCCCATGGAAAGTCAACCAGACGGTTTCCTGAACCCCAAGAGGGATCCTCGGGTCTAATAGATTCTGTAAGGCCTCTTTCTGGTCCTCTATATCACAGTGTTTCAGATCTAATTGTGAGACACATATTCTGCTCAATACTACCCAGTACAGTTTATTCCTGGGAACAGAAGTAATTTCCAGAGCAGTTATTTTATATATTTAAGAAATTGTACATAATCCTCATATATTCTGGCATATATACATCTTTTATAATAATTCTTTTAACAGGTTTGCCATCTAGCCAGTTTTTAAGGGGGGACACTCACTTCCTAATATATATATGCCAAAACTGATCATCTCTGTTGAGAAAATTCTGCAAATTAAAACATACAAAAATGAGAGAAAAAAATAATACAGGGTTCACCATTCCCAAACCGCCTTTCTCTCTCGGCAAATAAGTAATGTCTCGCTTTAACATGTTCAAACGATTTCCCCAGAGCAACTGGAAAAAAAGGCTATATTAAGTAACAGTAATTTCAGCAGGGGGAGGAAATACAAAACTTAAATACACAAAAATAGGTATCAAAAAGATCTTAATCATTTTAAATTTTTCTCTAAAAGAGAATTTCCACTTCTTCCACCGTTCTACCTTTACCTTACAGATGTTCCGTTTCTCCTTACAGTTGTGAACACCATAATTCTCTTTTCCAAAATAAATCCCTAAAACTTTAAAAGAGGCATTGTCTATCTGAATATCCTCAGGTAGACTAAAGGGGGTTTCCTCTTTTTGAGCGACAAAAACAAAATAGTTTTATTACATATATTATTACACAATAAATGGTTCAAATTGTAAAAAATTCCCCACGGAGGAGGTGTGGAGAAAAGAGGGTATTGGTTACTGATAAGCTATAATAGAACCAGTAGTCAAAAAGATCCCTTCTCTCTCCTGCGGTCATTCGGTATCCACTATCTGTTTTCAGTGGGAGTGTTAATACACTTTAAATGCAGATAAATAATGGTTTTGAGCTGTTTATATATGGCAAACTTGTAGTGAGTGTTGCCGAAATACAACCTTTTCCAAACCATGGGTTTCCCCTATTGGAATAAGTGTATATCCCAGGATTTGCCAGGAAATCCCTGCTGTATAGATTATGCCTCATAAAATACAGATTAACAGCTTGTAATGATCAGAGGCTGCTCCATGGTATAGTTATATCAGAGTATATACAACCTAAAACAGCAAACAGAGTATATACCTCCAGGAAGAAAATTGAAAATTGAAACTATCAATGTGGATTCCGAAAACCGTCATTCAACATATGGTCTAATAAATGATAATCTGGCCACATAATATCCAATCATTTCTGCCACAGAGTATCCTCTCTGTCAAATACAAAAGCTCACATACACAGCCCGTCCACTCATACCGAACATTGCTATAACCAGAGGTGACGTCACGCAGGAGTGGCGGTCCATGCGGTCCATGCAGATCAACAGTACGCGGCTTGTATCCTATTCTCCTACCTATTGGGTTCGCTGTAACCCTGTGTAACCCTGTGTACATCCTCTATATTCCAGTTTTCAAGGGGGGACACCCACTTCCTAAAATATATATGCCAAAACTGGGCATCTCTGTTGAGAAAATTCTGCAAATTAAAACAAAAAAAAATGAGAGAAAAAAAATAATACAGGGTTCACCATTCCCAAACCGCCTTTCTCTCTTGGCAAATAGGTAATGTCTCACTTTAACACGTTCAAACGATTTCCCCAGAGCAGTTGGAAAAAAAGGCTATACACTGGCGACACACTTAATCGCACTACGGCCAGATCCGCAAGCCGGGAGATTTCCCGGCTTGCTAGTGGCCGCCCCTCGGCGTGCGCGCGGTCACGCGTCATCGGGAGCCTGCGCCCCCTGCACGCGCGTCCAGGGCTCCCCGAGGGAGCCCTGGTGTCCCGCGATGTGGGGGACGGCGGCAGGGGGTTCCGGGGGACCCGGCGGACCCGGCAGCGGTAGGGAGAGCGCCCCGATCGGAGGGCGCTCTTCCGCTGCTTCGGCGCGCGCCCGTCACCCTCCGGCGCGCGCCAGGTTACTGCTGCGGCCGAGAACGGGCAAATGCTCGAATAAACTCGGCCGCAGCAGTATAAAGTAACAATAATTTCAGCAGGGGGAGGAAATACCAAACTTAAATACACAAAATTAGGTATCAAAAAGATCTTAATCATTTTAACTTTTTCTCTAAAAGAGATTTTCCACTTCTTCCACCGTTCTACCTTTACCTTACAGATGTTCCGTTTCTCCTTCCAGTTGTGAACACCATAATTCTCTTTTCCAAAATAAATCCCTAAAACTTTAAAAGAGGCATTGTCTATCTGAATATCCTCAGGTAGACTAAAGGGGGTTTCCTCTTTTCCTAACCAGCAGGCCACAGACTTATCCTGATTCACCAGGGAGTTGGAAACATTTGAGTATTTATTTATTTCCTGGTTAATACCTTCAAATGAGCTTTTTGAGGCAACATAAATACAAACGTCGTCTTCATACGCCTGGCACTTAACTCGCCCCTCGCGTTGGGAACCCTCACAGGGTACGGCTTGGATGTGACTATTCTGCTCCAGGTGTCTTAAAAAGGGGTCTATGGAGAAAATGTATAATAGGGGGCTCAGCGGGCAGCCCTGTCTAACACCCGACTTTATGGGAAAATATTCCCCTACCCAGCCATTAATGACCGGTCTTCCATAAGCTCCTTCATACAGCAGAGCCAGTTTCTTCACAAAGGTATCTGGGAAACCATATCTTTCCAGAGCATGATCCACCCTATCGAAGGCTTTGCCCTGATCAAGATTTAACAGATACCCCGACAGACCTCCATTCCTGCCCATCTCAAACATCTCCCTGATGTTAATTAAGTTATTAGCGGTGTTCCTTCCTTTAATGGCACAGGATTGGGAACTCGTGATCACCTTCTCAGCAATGTTACTCATCCGATAAGGATCTTCGCTAAGATTTTATAATCGTTGTTTAGTAAGGCTATTGGTCGCCAACTTTTTAATTCTTTCGGATCCCCTTTCTTATATAATAAGGTTAACAGGGATTCACGCTGGGAGTGAGAGAGACCTATCCCTCCCAGAGAAGCATTATAAACGTTTGCCAATATTTCAGCTAAAACCTCACGGAAAACTTTATAAAATTCAGCAGTGATTCCATCTGCCCCGGGGTTTTTATTACCTGAGAGGGTATTAATTGCGTTAGACACGTCCCTTGCTGTGATTGGGGAGTCTAAGCCTATCAGGTCATCCTCAGAAACTGATGGGACGTTAATAGATCCCAGATAATTGCCCATTTCTACAGGATCAATAGGTTTTTTGCTAAAAAAAAAACCCTGCATAGTATTCAGAGACAACGTTAAGCATCTCATCTTTACTAGTTACACACACACCCTGTGCATCTTTTAGGCCACATATAACCTTCTTTTTAGTTCTGGTTTTACAATTTTCAAAGGGATCTGGAGAATAAATCCCACAGCCACCAAAATGCTTCTCATTTGTTAAAGAGGATAACCGTTCATATTGTAATAACCTCATACTTTCCTTAACACACCTATACTGCTCAGAATTCACTTCTTGACCATTCTGCATTCTCGTATATAATTGCAGCAATTTAGAACGGAGGGCCAAATATTTCTTGTACCTCGCCTGGTTTGTTAGACCTGAGGTTTTCTTAAAAAATCTTTTAATGTCTTTTTTAGTGACCTCCCACCAATGCACTATATTGGGATACAGAACTTGTGTGGATACGCAGTCCTTGAAGAACTGCAGGAAACCTTCTCTTACAGTCTCCTCCTGTAACATGGAGGAGTTCAGCTTCCAAACACTGCGACCTAGAATCACACAGGAGTCTAAGTGTAGGGTTATCTGTAGAATAGCATGGTCAGAATATTCTACAGGTGATAATCTGCAGCTGGCAGTATTTACATTGCTCCTAACATATAACCTGTCTTTTCTGGTTTTTCTCTCCCCACATACATATGTGTATCCTGGAGTATTTGGGTTGTGAAATCTATAAACATCACTTAAATTAGCCTGTTTACACATATCATTTAGGAACACTATATCATATTCCAATACTTCTCTACCGCTGCCACGGTCTAGATTCGAGGTCACACAATTAAAATCACCCCCTAGAACAAGACATTTGGATGTAAATAAAAAAGGTTTAACCAAACCAAACAAATCCCTTATTTGTTTTTCGTTTGGTAGCCATACACATTAATTAATCTGTGCTTTACATTCTGGAATGACACATCTAGGATAAGACATCGGCCTGGGCTCAAGTCAATCATTTTTTCACGCTGGAAGTCATATCCCTTGAATAGAAACCCCACCCCATCACACAGGTCAGGGCCGTAGGACCAAAAAGATGCACCGCTTGTCCATTCCGCGGAAACTGCCAAAATTTCCCTCAGGGACGAGAGTCTGGTTTCCTGCAGGAATAAAATGTCAAAGTCTAGGTCCTTGAAAGCGTTATATGCCAGCGATCGTCTCTTCCTGGTTTTTATGGAATTAACATTTAGAGACCCTTCTTTTAGAGGGGTGAGGGAGGGATGCGTCATTCTGAGTTGATGTTGTTACACTCCACATGTCCTCTATTTGTGCTTTTTTTTCTCTTTCGTTCTCCCTTTGCCAGGCGATGACCCTCTTTTGTTGGAAGGCGGCCTCATCCCCACATCCTGTGAAGCTATAGTTTTATCACTTTTACTGTCCGTCTTTGGGGTAATGGTTGTACCTATGACAGTGGATCCTGCGGGTTGTTCCACCTCCATCCTGTTGATGTTTTGAGGAGATGGTTCCTCCTGGGAATTCCTCGTTGCTTCTGCATCTGGGGCTTCGTGGATACTCTGTTTCTCTTTTTCCTGCTGTTCCTCTTCTTCCTGATCTTCCACCCTATCAGCCCAGGATTTTTGTAATGGCTGAAACATGTTCCGTATCTTTAGGCGGTCAATCACTGCAGTAAGGTAAAAAAAATGTCATTCTTGGACAAGCTCAACTGCACGAGGGTTGTCCTTACTTGCTGGCTTTGCAGCTATGGGAGTTTTCTTCCGGGACTTCTGAACCTCCCATGTGGATCCCCCTGCTTCCTCATCATCAGCCACTGCTTCTAGATTTTCTGGAGCAGGGAGTGCCTTCTGGCTTTGTTCTTTTGTGCTTTCAAGGGGCATCTCCATATCACGCCTCTCCTGGTGCACTGGTCCCTCTTGGGAGTCTTTGTTCTGTGCGGTCTGAGAAGGGAGGGGATTACTTCTGGTGTCCTCTCTTTCTACTGTGATTTGACTGCGGATTTCCTTTAAAACCTCCTCAATCGGACGCAAACTCATGGAGTCCCTCCTCTCTGCAGCTGGCATCTGTGCCTCGGAGTGCAGGTCTTTGTCCACCTCTGTTGTAGGGTGCTGCAGAACATACTCTTGTGCTTGATTGTGTTGGGCATGGGGACACACATTGTATGAATGCCCACTTCTTGAGCATAAGTTGCACAAAATGTTGTTCTTACATTCATTTCGGTGGTGCCCCAATTCTTTGCATAGGCTGCATCTGATCTTGTTACACCCTGATGAAAAGTGTGATCTGGATCCACACTTAAAGCAACATTTGGGCTGCCCACGGTAGAAACACCTTCCTCTTTCATTTCCAATGTATAGGAAGTTTGGTAAGTGTGTCACAGTGTTGTCTGCACACACCAGTTTCACCTCAAACTGATATACTCCATTCCAGTATTCACCATTGTAGAGTTTCCTTGGCCCTTTGAGGATGTCACACTGGCGCTTCAGCCAGAACTCAATGTCAGCCACTGGGATAGATTCGTGGTCAAAGATAATATTCACTATCACAGTCTCAGGCTTAGATATCGCTGTGGCCTCAAAAGACTTCCACTCAGGACTGCTACTCACTGCTTTGTTTCTGCCTCCGCTGCTGTCTGCAGTGTACCTGTGTTTGCCTCCTGACTGACTCCTGCTGCAATCCGCTCATGTAGGAGGCTATCAGCCTCAGTTTCCATGTGCTGAGGACTCCCAGCCTCTCTTCCCTTGGCACATTCAGCCTCTGCATTGGGTTTGGGCACTTTGCTATAAGGCTTGTTTGTCTGCCTGCAATCTCTTGCCGCCTCCTCTTTTCCAGCTCAGCCTCTCTTTTCTTTTTTTGCCTTCAGTTATAACATTACTTTGCTGCTGGGATTTACTGCTCTGGGTTTGTATGTTACTTTCCCCGGACAGAACCAGCACCTCACCTGTTCCTGTGTCTCTTCCTCCATTCCTTCCTGCTCAGCAATCTCTTTCTCTCTCGTCTTTTCTCTCTGAATTCTCCTCAATTCTCTTTCCGTTTGCAAAAGATCCTCAGTGTCAGTAACATCCAGGCCACAGCCCCTGGGGTTCCCAGGTTCACCTGCCCCAGCACCACCACCCCCTCCTGGGTCTGAGGCCACGCTGAGCCCCTAGTGGGAGCTCAAACAGACACAGCCTCTCTCTGTAAGGGTGACCTCCTGACTGCAGAGTATCAGGGACAGGTTCAGACAGTCCTGGGTTTATATCTAATGTAGGGTGACGTCCTGACTGCAGTGTATCAGGGACAGGCTCAGACAGTCCTGGGTTTATATCTAATGTAGGGTGACGTCCTGACTGCAGAGTATCAGGGACAGGCTCAGACAGTCCTGGGTTTATATCTAATGTAGGGTGACGTCCTGACTGCAGTGTATCGGGGACAGGATCACACAGTCTAAATTTGCAGCACTGAAAAAAAACAGACCCTGAAATGTCTCTTTTTATGCTTCTCATGCAACACATACAGTATGCAATAGTGTGATCTGTGACACAAAAACCTGAGTGATTTTGACGAAGGAAAGGTGAACATCGTGGTGTCAGCCATTTAAATGTGGCCCACAAGTAAAGAGAGGCTGCAATGCACTAACATTCAGCAACCGAATTACTGCCACAGAGAGAACGTGGTTACATACATTTGTTTCAAAATGTGTTCATGAAAGTGACTGCAGTGTGAAGAGATTACAGGTCATCCACATGCTCCCACTGCAGAAGAACTGACAATTAGTGAGGCCGTGCAAGAGGCCTGCGTCCTGCAGATACGGAGCAGCCCCTTATTTTAATAGCTGTGATGATTGCTTAGGACAGAACAGCTGCCTCCTCTCTCTCTGCAGCTTAAACTAAGGCCCCGAAACTCCCCACGGTTTTGCATTCCACAGCAGGCTACAGAACCTACAAATATAGGACGGATCATGAGGGATAGAGCGAGTTAACCCTTCAATCCACTGGTCAAAATAAAACACCTACATGGTCTTGGCTCCCAGCAGTCATGTCTGAACTTCCTGTCGTAGATCAGTGGTTAGATACGGTCCAATATTCCAAAACTTCGCGTATATACTGATTAGCCATTTATACCCCCTAACTGCCAGAAGTGTCGATTCATTCTATTAATTTCTGTGTTAAATAGTTTTATGTAAATGACTGCTGTTTAGCTACACCTCTATAAACAATGTAATGTCTGTTGTATCCATGTGTATGTATATATGTACTGTATATACTATATATATATACGCAATATATACGCAAACACACACAGTATTTATATACATACACGTAGATGCAAGAGACATTACTGTACATTGTTTTATAGAGGTGTAGCTAAACAGCAGTCATTTACATAAAACTATCTAACCGAGAAATATGTGTGTGTGTGTGTGTGTGTGTGTGTGTGTGTGTGTGTGTGTGTGTGTGTGTGTGTGTGTGTGTGTGTGTGTGTGTGTGTGTGTGTGTGTGTGTGTGTGTGTGTGTGTGTGTGTGTGTATATTCCAGGCAAAAGGTGACACATTGTGTGCCTATTTGCATGTAATTTCCCAGAATCCCTTGCTGCAGTGGGAGCACCGTATGCTAGGTGATAATGGTGAAAGGCAGGGTTGCAGACCTGTCTAAGACATGTGAATGTGCTCACAAGTGATATTCTTTATTGGCTATATGCTAACGGTAGAGGTTTTTTGTTGCCTTTTTCACCCACCAGAACTTAAAATGTAATGGTATATATATCTATATATATATAGATATATATATCTATATATATACAGTGGTCGACAAATCACCAAAAAATCTACTCGCCGAACAAAAAAATCTACTCGCCACCTAGTACCACACGTGTGCTGCTTGGGCCAATATTAGCTCGCCACGATGTTAAATCCACTCGCCCGGGGCGTTCAAATGTATAGGTTTGTCGAACACTGTATATATATATATATATATATATATATCAATTGAAACTATTACTGTATGCTCATTTGCATGTCTTAGACAGGTCTGCAGCCCCGCCTTTCACCATTATCGCCCAGCATACAGTGCTTCCACTGCAGCAAGGGATTCTGGGAAATGACATGCAAATGAGCACACAGTGCCACCTTTTGCTTCAATATAAAAGATGTGTGCCATTTCCCTCTAGTGGTGAAGGATGTGAATCACCAAATGTAACCCCAAAGTCTTGAATTCACTGATTTATTTCAGTGGCACCTGCCTGTTTAGGATCATGCCCCCCAAGAAAGGGTATTCCAAATGATCATTGTGTTTCAGATGCCTCTAGTAAGCAAGGAGTTCATTGCCCCGTTGCGCTTGTTGACACCACTAATTGTTTAATTCAGGGGTTCCCAACTTCTGAAGAACCCCCCAACAGGTCAGGTTTTAAGGATATCCCTGCTTCAGCACAGGTGGCTCAATCACTGACTGAGCCACCTGTGCTGAAGCAGAGATAGTCTGAAAACCTGACCTGTTGGGGGGTCTTGAGTTGGCACCCTTGGTTTAATTGTGGTCGCTTGTATATTGTAACGTGGTCACGTTTCTACCCTCTGCACAGAGAGGACGTTTATCTTTTATAAGCCATTAATATATATTGAAACTGCGTTCCCTTAATCTGTTGCTGCTTCCAGGGGCGGTTTATGCGTAATCCTGCAGCAAACCTTTCTCCTCTCCCAATCTGGGATCATCAAGGCATTCGGCAGATTATAACAGTCGGAAACGCCGCGTCAAAAGGGGTTTAAACCAACAGGGTTTAATGGTGCAGATTTGTTGTAAGACGCATTAACCCGTGCCCTGCTGGACGTAATTTTTTTTTTTTACATTATCATCCAAATAAATAAAAAAATAAAAAAAATATATATATATATATATATATATGTGCATATACAATCTTTTCATCTCTCAGGTCTGAGGTCTTTTCAAATCCCCTTGGCAGTGAAAAGGTTAAGGAAATGACTTTAAAAAAATAGCATCTGTGTTCTCCAAAATTCCCCTTTCCCATCTTCTGAGAATAAAACCTCACTTTATTAAGGAATCGTTTCATTACCCTGCAAATTGGGACCCGCCTCTCGGTTCCCCTGCTGTCTCAGCACGTCTCCCAAAACACTTAGATTGTAAGCTCTTGAGGGCAGAGATGTATTGTCCGTTGTCAGAGATTAAATGTGACATGATAAACGTAGCTTGTTTCATACATATGTTTTGACAGTCGTACAAATACGACACAACACTTCTTTTACCTGGTAAAATCTCATTGTGAGGTTGATGGCGGAGACGTGCGCTAAATAGGGTTTTCACCCAGCGATAGTAGCACACCCGCAATTAGCCACTCAAAACAATTAGCTCGTTCCATTCACCCGCTAATTATTACAATTAGGCCTCCTAGTCTTTCAGTGATTGGGGTTATACACAAAGATTTTCTTTACGTTTGTATTCAGCTTTAATGACATAGTTGCACCTTTCAACTCGACAGTCCTTGTACAGTGGCATATGGGAGATACACAGAGAGCAGCCACCTCTGAGGTGGAATCCTGACAGCTATGGTATGTACAGGACATACATTGCTTTGTCTGAGATCACACCTCTTAACCCAAGGGTGGGCAACTCCAGTCCTCAAGGGCCACCAACAACAGGTAAGGTTTTCAGAATTCCCCTGCTTCAGCACAGGTGTCTCAGTTGAATACTGCAGCACCTGTGCTGAAGCAGAGATACCCTGAAAACCTGACCTGTTGGTGGTGGCCCTTGAGGACTGGAGTTGCCCACCCCTGCTTTAACCACTCCACCACTCCTTTGTAATGTAGTGTATAGTTAGGAGGAGTGTGGCGCTGGCCTCATTGTACCAGATGGGTGTACAAATAAAGGTTTGGGCCGGGCAGGGGGTGTGCGAGGGGCAGACTGGCATTGCACCTGTTCTGTGTATCAGCTTGGAGACAATCCATGTGTTTGTGAGATATATTTTTTCTTTATGGTGTGCAGCATGTGTCTGTGTGGCAGCTTGGCATGGTTATATATGTGTGTGGGGGAGACCTGCACACCCGCCGTCTGCACTCGGTGACTTTAGTGCGGGTTCTTGCATTGATTTATATGGTGGCTCAGGAAATGCTTATCATGGTATATTTGGGGGTTTTATTGGAAAATGGCTTCAGTGCTGTGCGTAGCAGCAGCGTAATGGGGCACGGAATATAGTGCCAGGCCGGTGGGGATGATGGAAGGCCCCGCTGCTGCTGCTGCTGCTGCTGCTGCTGCTGCTGCTGCTGCTGCTGCTGCTGCTGCTGCTGCTTTTAGACACTAATGAAGCCTGAAAGCTTTAAAACATTACAAAAATCTTAACACATTGTGTTGATTTACCGTTTTTATTGTTATCACCGTGGTAACCATATCCCTGCCAGCCCCACGGGCGTGAGCTCACCGCTGTGTATTACACGTCGCCCCACGGGTGTGCAGCTCACTGCTGTGTATTACACGTCGCCCCACGGGTGTGCAGCTCACTGCTGTGTATTACATGTCGCCCCACGGGTGTGCAGCTCACCGCTGTGTATTTCACGTCGCCCCACGGGTGTGCAGCTCACCGCTGTGTATTTCACGTCGCCCCACGGGTGTGCAGCTCACCGCTGTGTATTACACGCCGCCCCACGGGTGTGCAGCTCACCGCTGTGTATTACAGGGCCACCCCACGGGCGTGCAGCTCACTGCTGTGTATAACACGTCACCCCACGGGCGTGCAGCTCACCGCTGTGTATTACACGTCGCCCCACGGGCGTGAGCTCACCGCTGTGTATTTCACGTCGCCCCACGGGTGTGCAGCTCACCGCTGTGTATTACACGCCGCCCCACGGGTGTGCAGCTCACCGCTGTGTATTACACGCCGCCCCACGGGTGTGCAGCTCACCGCTGTGTATTACAGGGCCACCCCACGGGCGTGCAGCTCACTGCTGTGTATAACACGTCACCCCACGGGCGTGCAGCTCACCGCTGTGTATTACACGTCGCCCCACGGGCGTGAGCTCACCGCTGTGTATTACACGTCGCCCCACGGGTGTGCAGCTCACCGCTGTGTATTACACGCCGCCCCACGGGTGTGCAGCTCACCGCTGTGTATTACACGCCGCCCCACGGGCGTGAGCTCACCGCTGTGTATTACACGTCGCCCCACGGGTGTGCAGCTCACCGCTGTGTATTACACGCCGCCCCACGGGTGTGCAGCTCACCGCTGTGTATTACAGGGCCACCCCACGGGCGTGCAGCTCACTGCTGTGTATTACACGTCGCCCCACGGGTGTGCAGCTCACCGCTGTGTATTACACGCCGCCCCACGGGTGTGCAGCTCACCGCTGTGTATTACACGTCGCCCCACGGGCGTGCAGCTCACCGCTGTGTATTACACGTCGCCCCACGGGCGTGCAGCTCACCGCTGTGTATTACACGTCGCCCCACGGGCGTGCAGCTCACCGCTGTGTATTACACGTCGCCCCACGGGTGTGCAGCTCACCGCTGTGTATTACACGTCGCCCCACGGGCGTGAGCTCACCGCTGTGTATTACACGTCGCCCCACGGGTGTGCAGCTCACCGCTGTGTATTACAGGGCCGCCCTATGTGCCCCGGTATATCTCTGTGCGGTTATTTATCTGTAACTGTATTTATGCAGATGTATACATCGCACATTTCTCTGTATCTCTTTGTCTATCATTTTTATGTAAATCTGTTTACTGTACATCTTCTTATATCCTTGTATGTCAATACTCCCCATACTATGTATGTATGTACTGTATATATTTATCAACACCTATGTATCCTTCTTTGTTCACATCTGTCTCTTTATCTGTGTGTGTGCTCTATCTTGCTGCCTATATCACTCTGTATCTGTGTAGTTATCTCTACCTTCACTGCATGTAAATCCCTGGGCACATGCTGCTGGTGCGCTGAAACTTTAGGGTTCTTTGGAATGGGGAGATCTGAACGTTGATTCCTTTCCACTTAACCCCCCTGATCCCCGGTTCATGTTGTATGTTAGGTTCTGCGCTGAGCTGGATTCTATATCTTTACATACGTGTGTATTTATCTCGGTATCACTAAGAGGCCACGCAGCGTCTTATAATGCAGGAGTCCGGTGCTAACTAGCCCATGGATTAGAAGTGGAAGTGCTAACTTCCTAAGCACCGAAACAGCCTATATCGAGTGTTATTCTTATAGTGTGTAATGCATTGTTGTAGAGTTGGATCTGCACGGTTTACCTAATGGAGAGTTGGTAACTGGGAAAGGCATGTGTATACCGATCCCCTCCAGGTACTGATTCCTTTTATTGCACCAACAAGAAATCTCTTGGTAGTTGTACATGACCTTTCCGTACCTTACACATATCTTCTTCTGGAAGTACAAGATTAACCCTTCATCTTCGCTTATATTGTCTCTTGTTTATACCAATATGCAGAGCAAAGCAGGACTGTGTGTATGTGTGTGTATATATATGTATATATATATATATATATATATATATACATACATACATACATACATACATACATACATACACAAAGCCCTGCATTGCTCTGCATATTGTGTGTGTGTGTTCTCATTGGTGTTTTTGTATTATAGTGGGCAACAATGCAGAGTTGTGTTTGTTTTTATTTGTTGGGGTGTGTGTATTTCTGTATATGTGAGTGTGTGTTTCTTTATATGTGTGTACTGTATATATAGATGGTTGATCATTGTATGTATGTTTGTTTGTAGACAAATACAAGACAATATGTGTGTGTGCAGAGATGTGTGTGCATGTGTTCTTACTATGTGTATGTTCTGCTTAGTGTATACTTGTGTGTGTACGTGTGTATGTCTAGAGCAATGCCATGACTGTGTACATTGTGTCGTGCTCAGTGTGTGTGAAGTGTTGTGTGTGTGTGTGTGTGTGTGTGTGTGTGTGTGTGTGTGTGTGTGTGTGTGTGTGTGTGTGTGTGTGTGTGTGTGTGAAGCCGTGTATGGCTGAGTGTGTGTGGAGCAGTGCATGGCTGTGTGTGTGTAGCGGTGCATGGCTGTGTGTAATGACAGAGTAGCATGCAGTCCTTGCAGTGTCCATGCTATGTGTGTGTGTAGCGGGGCATGGCTGTGTGTTTGTGTGTGTGTGTGGAGCGGTGAATGGCTGTGAGTGTGTGTATGTAGCGGTGCATGGCTGTGTGTGTCTGTGTGTGGCAGTGCACGGTTGTGTGTGTGTGTGTGTGGAGCGGTGCACGGCTGTGTGTGTGTGCATGTGGCGGTGCGTAGCTGTGTGTAATGACAGAATCACATGCAGTCCTTACAGTGTCCGTGGGTGCATGGATGCACAGGTGTGTGTGTGTGTGTGTGTGTGTGTGTGTGTGTGTGTGTGTGTGTGTGTGTGTGTGTGTGTGTGTGTGTGTGTGTGTGTGTGTGTGTGTGTGTGTAGCGGTGCACGGCTGTGTGTGTGTGTGTGTGTGTGTGTGTGTGTGTGTGTGTGTGTGTGTGTGTGTGTGTGTGTAGCGGTGCACAGCTGTGTGTGTGTGTGTGTGTGTGGCGGTGCGCGGCTGTGTGTAATGACAATCGCATGCAGTCCTTGCAGTGTCCGTGCTGTGTTTGTGTGTGTGTGGCGGTGCATGGCTGTGTGTGTGTGTGTGGCGGTGCGCTGCTGTGTGTAATGACAATCGCATGCAGTCCTTGCAGTGTCCGTGCTGTGTGTGTGTGTGTGTGTGGAGCGGTGCACGGCTGTGTGTGTGTGTGTGTGGCGGTGCGCGGCTGTGTGTGGCTGTGTGTAATGACAGAATCACATGCAGTCCTTGCAGTGTCCGTGCTGTGTGTGTGTGTGTGTGGCGGTGCATGGCTGTGTGTGTGTGTGTGGCGGTGCGCTGCTGTGTGTAATGACAATCGCATGCAGTCCTTGCAGTGTCCGTGCTGTGTGTGTGTGTGGCGGTGCGTGGCTGTGTGTAATGACAGTCGCATGCAGTCCTTGCAATGTCTGTGGTGTGTGTGTGTGTGTGTGTGGTGGGGCGGTGCGCGGCTGTGTGTGTGTGTGGCGGTGCGCGGCTGTGTGTGTGTGTGTGGCGGTGCGCGGCTGTGTGTGTGTGTGTGGCGGTGCGCGGCTGTGTGTGTGTGTGTGGCGGTGCGCGGCTGTGTGTGTGTGTGGCGGTGCGCGGCTGTGTGTGTGTGGCGGTGCGCGGCTGTGTGTGTGTGGCGGTGCGCGGGCTGTGTGTAATGACAGTCGCATGCAGTCCTTGCAGTGTCTGTGGTGTGTGTGTGTGTGTGTGGGGGGGGGGCGGTGCGCGGCTGTGTGTGTGCGCGGCGGTGCGCGGCTGTGTGTGTGTGTGTGTGTGTGTGTGGCGGTGCATGGCTGTGTGTGTGTGTGTGGCGGTGCACGGCTGTGTGTAATGACAGTCTCATGCAGTCCTTGCAGTGTCCGTGCTGTGCGTGTGTGTGTGTGTCTGGCGGTGCATGGCTGTGTGTGTGGCGGTGCGCGGCTGTGTGTGTGTGTGGCGGTGCGCGGCTGTGTGTAATGACAGTCGCATGCAGTCCTTGCAGTGTCTGTGGTGTGTGTGTGTGTGTGTGTGTGTGTGTGTGTGTGGCGGTGCGCGGATGTGTGTAATGACAGTCGCATGCAGTCCTTGCAGTGTCTGTGGTGTGTGTGTGTGTGTGTGTGTGTGTGTGTGTGTGTGTGTGTGTGTGTGTGTGTGTGTGTGTGTGTGTGTGTGTGTGTGTGTGTGTGGCGGTGCGCGGATGTGTGTAATGACAGTCGCATGCAGTCCTTGCAGTGTCCGTGCTGTGTGTGTGGCGGTGCGTGGCTGTGTGTGTGTGTGTGTGTGGCGGTGCGTGGCTGTGTGTGTGTGGCGGTGCGTGGCTGTGTGTAATGACAGTCGCATGCAGTCCTTGCAGTGTCCGTGCTGTGTGTGTATGTGTGTGTGTGTGTGTGGCGCGGTGCGTGGCTGTGTGTAATAACAGTCGCATGCAGTCCTTGCAGTGTCCGTGCTGTGTGTGTGTGTGTGTGTGTGTGTGTGTGTGTGTGTGTGTGTGTGGCGGTGCATGGCTGTGTGTGTGTGTGTGGCGGTGCATGGCTGTGTGTGTGTGTGTGGCGGTGCATGGCTGTGTGTGTGTGTGTGGCGGTGCATGGCTGTGTGTGTGTGTGTGGCGGTGCGTGGCTGTGTGTGTGTGTGGCGGTGCATGGCTGTGTGTGTGTGTGTGTGGCGGTGCGTGGCTGTGTGTGTGTGTGTGGCGGTGCGTGACTGTGTGTAATGACAGTCGCATGCAGTCCTTGCAGTGTCCGTGCTGTGTGTGTGTGTGTGTGTGTGTGTGTGTGTGTGTGTGTGTGTGTGTGTGTGTGTGTGTGGCGGTGCGTGGCTGTGTGTAATGACAGTCGCATGCAGTCCTTGCAGTGTCCGTGCTGTGTGTGTGGCGGTGCGTGGCTGTGTGTGTGTGTGTGTGTGTGTGTGGCGGTGCATGGCTGTGTGTGTGTGTGTGGCGGTGCGTGGCTGTGTGTAATGACAGTCGCATGCAGTCCTTGCAGTGTCCGTGCTGTGTGTGTGGCGGTGCGTGGCTGTGTGTGTGTGGCGGTGCGCAGATGTGTGTAATGACAGTCGCATGCAGTCCTTGCAGTGTCCGTGCTGTGTGTGTGTGTGTGTGAGGCGGTGCATGGCTGTGTGTGTGTGAGGCGGTGCATGGCTGTGTGTGTGTGTGGCGGTGCGTGGCTGTGTGTAATGACAGTCGCATGCAGTCCTTGCAGTGTCCATGCTGTGTGTGTGTGTGTGTGTGTGTGTGGCGGTGCATGGCTGTGTGTGTGTGTGTGGCGGTGCGTGGCTGTGTGTAATGACAGTCGCATGCAGTCCTTGCAGTGTCCGTGCTGTGCCTGGAATACATGGCTGTTTCTCTTCTGTCAGCTGTAATCATTGCAGAGATGCAGTGAAAGTCCCCAACGTGGCTTCTCCTCCTCTCCGCAGGTACCACCGAGCGGGTCTGTCTGATCCAGGGTACTGTGGAAGCTCTTAATGCCGTCCATGGGTTTGTCGCCGAGAAGATCCGGGAGATGCCGCAGAATGTGGCCAAGACCGAACCGGTCAGCATCCTGCAGCCGCAGACTACGGTCAATCCCGACCGCATCAAGCAGGTACATGTCCGCTCCGCCATGTGACAGCAGGGTACAGACATACGAGAGAGTGTCCAGGGAGCAGAAGGAGGCGCACTCCGTGTACCTCCGCTATAATAAAGCAATAAGGGCCCTATGTGATAAATAGACCCCACTGACATCAATGGCACAGCGATTGCAATACCGACCCTTGTAATGAATGTCCTGTTCAGCTTAGCAAGAAATCCTCCTGTGGGTGCAGTGTTCTTCACAAGAGGAGGGGGTTTTAGGGGTTAATCTGTGACCTCCCAGTTACTACCTAGGGTCAAAATACCATTGATTATTATAGATCAGGGTTGTGAGATTAACCAATCAGAATGCTACACTACATAAAGATCACTCGACGGGATTCACTAGCCTCCGACAGCAGGATCCCGAATCGGAGGTTAGTGAATCTCCCCCATCACCCTGCCAGACACCCGGAGCAGTCATGGAGCGCTCTGATTGGCTACGCTTGTCCCTCTTGGAGTGTTCATGCAACAATTATGGATTAAGTCTGTTTATATTTTAATGTCAACCACAAGCCTTGTCTTTCATGTTCGTATTTGGCAAAGTCCCTGATTTATAACAAACGAATGGGCTCAGTGTGACTATCCTATGATGAGACAATTGAGTGTCTCATATATGGGATCCCTGTAACTCAGAAGGAGCCGGCAGCCCCTGCGTAATGCGAGACACCCTCTAATCACGATCAGAGATTTGGGCTCCAGTGGCCCTAATAACAATACAGCGGTGAGTGGGTGAGTCAGGGAGCCCTGCTCCTTTAACCCTTTATAATCCAGATCATGTTGACTTTGCTTTGACTCCTGAATTTGGCTAGGTTTGGGTCTTTTATTTTTGTAATTCCCATCTGAAATGTTTATTTTTTTAAAATTTTTATCACTAATCCGATCTCATCCATCCGCCTCTCACCCCTGCTCTCCCCAGGAACGTATTTATTTTGATTTATTTTTAACCCCTTCCGTGCCAGAGTGGCCTGCAGGGCTCTGCTCCCCATGGTGACATTGGCGTGCAGGGCCCCTCTGGCAGGGAAGGGTGACATTGGTACTAGAGCTGATTGGATTCTGCTTCTGACCCTGCTTTGTTCTGCAGACATTCTCATCATTACCACCAGCCACCAAGCTCTCTTCATCCGACCCCATGACCATCTCCAGAGCCAGCCAGGTACAGTATCATCCTCCATGCGCCATGTTACTCCCCATAGGGCAACACAGCTCCATCCACATGCCAGGTGTCATCATCACGGGGGAGGGGGCGGAGGCCCTGTGGGGGGTGCTCAGGAATATTGTCACTCAGATGGCCGGTAGCTGGACATCAGTCACACTGTGTTGCATATAGCATAAGACATAGAATGTACATGCACTGTGCACCCCTGCAGCAGAGCTTACAATCTAATGTTTGGTATCATAACCCTCCAATTCTATATACGGTGAATCAGCTTCCAAATGCCAGGGAAGTTTTCCGTCCCGTTTATTTGAATGGAGCTGATCTCTTCTCCAGTGCGGGACAGCAACGTCACTGCGTATTGAGTAGGAGATGGGTAACGGGGCACACAATCCTGAAACAGCATCTCCAACTTCAGAGACGACTTTCACTGCCACTAAGTTGCTGCCTTTCTCCCAGGCCACTCGGTGCACTTGATGCTGTAGCACATGGGATCATGTAACAGAGAATACAATGTCACTGGGACGGCGAGCCACTTAGCAGCACGGGAGCCGCTGCGCCCTGCAGGGCTTTGTGTATGTGGCAGGACTATAGGGCTTTGTGTATGTGGCAGGACTATAGGGCTTCCCAGATCTATTCTCAATCCACAGTTTGGAATAACCGAAGGACATTCAAACACGTGAAACACCGTTAGCTTACATCTGCTGCAAGAAAATCACGAGACTATAATTGGGAAGCCCCAGCCACACAGGGTAGCAGTATGTATAAATTGTTTAGTAACAGTGTATAAGCATAGTGAAGTAATAAGGTATGACCATGCTGGAGTAGTAATGTATGACTATTGTGGAGTAACAGTGTATGAGTATTGGGGAGTAATAGTGAATGAGCCTCGTGGAGTAACAGTGTATGAGCCTCATGGAGTAACAGTGTATGAGCCTCATGGAGTAAAAGTGTATGAGCCTCATGGAGTAACAGTGTATGAGCCTCATGGAGTAACAGTGTATGAGCCTCATGGAGTAACAGTGTATGAGCCTCATGGAGTAATAGTGTATAAGCCTCATGGAGTAACAGTGTATGAGCCTCATGGAGTAACAGTGTATGAGCTTCATGGAGTAATAGTGTATGAGCCTCATGGAGTAACAGTGTATGAGCCTCATGGAGTAACAGTGTATGAGCCTCATGGAGTAACAGTGTATGCACCTCCTAGTAAAAGTGTATGAGCCTCATGGAGTAACAGTGTATGAGCCTCATGGAGTAATAGTGTATGAGCCTCATGGAGTAATAGTGTATGAGCCTCATGGAGTAATAGTGTATGAGCCTCATGGAGTAACAGTGTATGAGCCTCATGGAGTAAAAGTGTATGAGCCTCATGGAGTAACAGTGTATGAGCCTCATGGAGTAACAGTGTATGAGCCTCATGGAGTAACAGTGTATGAGCCTCATGGAGTAACAGTGTATGAGCCTCATGGAGTAACAGTGTATGAGCCTCATGGAGTAACAGTGTATGAGCCTCATGGAGTAACAGTGTATGAGCCTCATGGAGTAACAGTGTATGAGCCTCATGGAGTAATAGTGTATGAGCCTCATGGAGTAATAGTGTATGAGCCTCATGGAGTAATAGTGTATGAGCCTCATGGAGTAACAGTGTATGAGCCTCATGGAGTAATAGTGTATGAGCCTCATGGAGTAACAGTGTATGAGCCTCATGGAGTAACAGTGTATGCACCTCCTAGTAAAAGTGTATGAGCCTCATGGAGTAACAGTGTATGAGCCTCATGGAGTAATAGTGTATGAGCCTCATGGAGTAATAGTGTATGAGCCTCATGGAGTAATAGTGTATGAGCCTCATGGAGTAACAGTGTATGAGCCTCATGGAGTAAAAGTGTATGAGCCTCATGGAGTAACAGTGTATGAGCCTCATGGAGTAACAGTGTATGAGCCTCATGGAGTAACAGTGTATGAGCCTCATGGAGTAACAGTGTATGAGCCTCATGGAGTAACAGTGTATGAGCCTCATGGAGTAACAGTGTATGAGCCTCATGGAGTAACAGTGTATGAGCCTCATGGAGTAACAGTGTATGAGCCTCATGGAGTAACAGTGTATGAGCCTCATGGAGTAATAGTGTATGAGCCTCATGGAGTAATAGTGTATGAGCCTCATGGAGTAACAGTGTATGAGCCTCATGGAGTAATAGTGTATGAGCCTCATGGAGTAACAGTGTATGAGCCTCATGGAGTAACAGTGTATGAGCCTCATGGAGTAACAGTGTATGAGCCTCATGGAGTAACAGTGTATGAGCCTCATGGAGTAATAGTGTATGAGCCTCATGGAGTAACAGTGTATGAGCCTCATGGAGTAATAGTGTATGAGCCTCATGGAGTAATAGTGTATGAGCCTCATGGAGTAATAGTGTATGAGCCTCATGGAGTAACAGTGTATGAGCCTCATGGAGTAACAGTGTATGAGCCTCATGGAGTAATAGTGTATGAGCCTCATGGAGTAATAGTGTATGAGCCTCATGGAGTAACAGTGTATGAGCCTCATGGAGTAACAGGGTATGAGCCTCATGGAGTAACAGTGTAGGTAGGCATTGTATGTCAGGGAAGGCAGATCATCACAGCTCTCCACAACCGGTAGAGACAGCTTTGCAAAGGGTTAAAGCACAGGCAGACCGGTAGTGAGCTGCACTTCAGTGGGAGAGGAGCCTGCACCACAAGGGCAAGGAGCTCACACTGTGATCCACAAGCAACACTACCCCACACTCCCCTGTGCTAATGAAGGGGTTAGCGGGTATCCACCCTATCCGTTATCTATTACAGTCCAGGGACGGGTATATTTTCATGATGTTTCAGGCCCCCCAGGCACTGTACCGTCTCCCTCCTAGCGTCTCCCTCCTAGCGTCTCCCTCCTAGCGTCTCCCTCCTAGCGTCCCCCTCCTAGCGTCTCCCTCCTAGCGTCTCCCTCCTAGCGTCCCCCTCCTAGCGTCTCCCTCCTAGCGTCTCCCTCCTAGCGTCTCCCTCCTGGCGTCTCCCTCCTAGCGTCTACCTCCTAGCGTCCCCCTCCTAGCCTCTTCCTCCTAGCCTCTCCCTCCTAGCGTCTCCCTCCTAGCGTCTCCCTCCTAGCGTCTCCCTCCTCGCCTTTCCCTCCTAGCGTCTCCCTCCTAGCGTCTCCCTTCTAGCGTCTCCCTCCTAGCGTCTCCCTCCTAGCGTCTCCCTCCTAGCCTCTCCCTCCTAGCGTCCCCCTCCTAGCCTCTCCCTCCTAGCGTCTCCCTCCTAGCGTCTCCCTCCTAGCGTCTCCCTCCTCGCCTCTCCCTCCTAGCGTCTCCCTTCTAGCGTCTTCCTCCTAGCGTCTCCCTCCTAGCGTCTCCCTCCTCGCCTCTCCCTCCTCGCCTCTCCCTCCTAGCGTCTCCCTCCTAGCGTCTCCCTCCAAGCGTCCCCCTCCTAGCGTCTCCCTCCTAGCCTCTCCCTCCTAGCGTCTCCCTCCTAGCGTCCCCCTCCTAGCGTCTCCCTCCTAGCATCTCCCTCCTAGCGTCTCCCTCCTAGCGTCTCCCTCCTAGCGTCTCCCTCCTAGCCTCTCCCTCCTAGCCTCTCCCTCCTAGCCTCTCCCTCCTAGCCTCTCCCTCCTAGCCTCTTCCTCCTAGCCTCTCCCTCCTAGCGTCTCCCTCCTAGCGTTTACCTCCTAGCCTCTTCCTCCTAGCCTCTCCCTCCTAGCCTCTTCCTCCTAGCCTCTCCCTCCTAGCGTCTCCCTCCTAGCGTTTACCTCCTAGCCTCTTCCTCCTAGCCTCTTCCTCCTAGCCTCTCCCTCCTAGCGTCTCCCTCCTAGCGTTTACCTCCTAGCCTCTTCCTCCTAGCCTCTCCCTCCTAGCGTCTACCTCCTAGCGTCCCCCTCCTAGCGTCTCCCTCCTAGCGTCTCCCTCCTAGCGTTTACCTCCTAGCCTCTTCCTCCTAGCCTCTCCCTCCTAGCGTCTACCTCCTAGCGTCCCCCTCCTAGCGTCCCCCTCCTAGCCTCTCCCTCCTAGCCTCTCCCTCCTAGCCTCTCCCTCCTAGCCTCTCACTCCTAGCCTCTCCCTCCTAGCCTCTCACTCCTAGCCTCTCACTCCTAGCCTCTCACTCCTAGCCTCTCCCTCCTAGCCTCTCACTCCTAGCCTCTCACTCCTAGCGCTGTTCCAGTCACAGCGTGTAGACGGGACATTTTCCCTCCCCACCTCATGTCGAGGGAACGACTGAATAACTACACAGAGCTTATTAGATCAATCATTTCATTACAACGTTTCATTACAGTCAATTACACCCTGTGCTCTTTGGTCCTGCCAGCGATGTTGTAATTTACGGGTGTTCTCCTGCCTGCCAGCTCCAGTCGGGAGCAGTTATCTCTGCCACTGGTTCCCGTCTGGGGGATTCAACCTTTAACCCTTTCTAGGGACTGTTCTAGCCCTATGCGGAGATCTGATGAGGGCAAAACTGCAGGAGAGCAAAGTAACATTCCAGCTAAAGGACAATGTAAGCGCTGCTGTGCTGTGCAACGCGCTGCAGGCTCACTTCCCAGCATTTAACATGTCAGTCTTTGCACTTTCATCCTAAATCCTCTAGCAGTGCTCAGAGAAGTCTACTGATGTAAGGGAACGTTGAGGGGGCATTTAAAGATGGCCGTTCTTTCCCTCAGAAATGCCTTATAACACAGCACAGACGTTGCAATATTCCGTTTCTCATTCAGCTGTGATTGTAATTGTAATTAGAAGAAAAATCTATTGTATATTATCTCATTGTCCGTGGATGCACGTTTGAAAAGCTATTTAATGATTTCTAACCTGTAAAGCAGCAATTTAAAATATGAGCGCTTATCGAATACACTTTGCTAAGTGGGACAGGGGCTTTAACAAGATACTTTAGCGTGATTTAAAGAGATGTGAGGCAGGCATTATTCTTTCTGTATTAATGCCAGGACCAGCACAGGGCGGGATGGGTTAATATCCCACAGCGTGTGAGGACAGGACCAGCACAGGGCGGGATGGGTTAATATCCCACAGTGTGTGAGGACAGGACCAGCACAGGGCGGGATGGGTTAATATCCCGCAGCGTGTGAGGACAGGACCAGCACAGAGTGGGATAGGTTAATATCCCACAGTGCCAGCACAGGGTGGGATGGGTTAATATCCCGCAGTGTGAGGACAGGACCAGCACAGAGCGGGATGGGTTAATATCCCGCAGTGTGAGGACAGGAGCAGCACAGAGCGGGATGGGTTAATATCCCACAGCGTGTGAGGACAGGACCAGCACAGGGCGGGATGGGTTAATATCCCGCAGTGTGAGGACAGGAACAGCAAAGAGCGGGATGGGTTAATATCCCGCAGTGTGAGGACAGGAGCAGCACAGAGCGGGATGGGTTAATATCCCCCAGTGTGAGGACAGGAGCAGCACAGAGCGGGATGGGTTAATATCCCACAGCGTGTGAGGACAGGACCAGCACAGGGCGGGATGGGTTAATATCCCGCAGTGTGTGAGGACAGGACCAGCACAGAGCGGGATGGGTTAATATCCCGCAGTGTGAGGACAGGACCAGCACAGAGCGGGATGGGTTAATATCCCGCAGCGTGTGAGGACAGGAGCAGCACAGAGCGGGATGGGTTAATATCCCGCAGTGTGAGGACAGGACCAGCACAGAGCGGGATGGGTTAATATCCCACAGTGTGCGAGGACAGGACCAGCACAGGGCGGGATGGGTTAATATCCCGCAGTGTGTGAGGACAGGACCAGCACAGAGCGGGATGGGTTAATATCCCGCAGTGTGAGGACAGGACCAGCACAGAGCGGGATGGGTTAATATCCCGCAGTGTGAGGACAGGAGCAGCACAGAGCGGGATGGGTTAATATCCCACAGCGTGTGAGGACAGGACCAGCACAGGGCGGGATGGGTTAATATCCCGCAGTGTGAGGACAGGACCAGCATAGAGCGGGATGGGTTAATATCCCACAGTGTGTGAGGTCAGGACCAGCACAGAGCGGGATGGGTTAATATCCCGCAGCGTGTGAGGACAGGACCAGCACAGGGCGGGATGGGTTAATATCCCGCAGTGTGTGAGGACAGGACCAGCACTAGAGCGGGATGGGTTAATATCCCGCAGTGTGAGGACAGTACCAGCACAGAGCGGGATGGGTTAATATCCCGCAGTGTGTGAGGACAGGACCAGCACAGGGCGGGATGGGTTAATATCCCGCAGTGTGAGGACAGGACCAGCACAGAGCGGGATGGGTTAATATCCCGCAGCGTGTGAGGTCAGGACCAGCACAGGGTGGGATGGGTTAATATCCCGCAGTGTGAGGACAGGACCAGCACAGAGCGGGATGGGTTAATATCCCGCAGTGTGAGGACAGGAGCAGCACAGAGCGGGATGGGTTAATATCCCACAGTGTGTGAGGACAGGACCAGCACAGGGCGGGATGGGTTAATATCCCGCAGTGTGAGGACAGGACCAGCACAGAGCGGGATGGGTTAATATCCCGCAGTGTGTGAGGACAGGACCAGCACAGGGCGGGATGGGTTAATATCCCGCAGTGTGAGGACAGGACCAGCACAGAGCGGGATGGCTTAATATCCCGCAGCGTGTGAGGACAGGATCAGCACAGGGCGGGATGGGTTAATATCCCGCAGTGTGTGAGGACAGGACCAGCACTAGAGCGGGATGGGTTAATATCCCGCAGTGTGAGGACAGGACCAGCACAGAGCGGGATGGGTTAATATCCCGCAGTGTGTGAGGACAGGACCAGCACAGGGCGGGATGGGTTAATATCCCGCAGTGTGAGGACAGGACCAGCACAGAGCGGGATGGGTTAATATCCCGCAGCGTGTGAGGACAGGACCAGCACAGGGTGGGATGGGTTAATATCCCGCAGTGTGAGGACAGGACCAGCACAGAGCGGGATGGGTTAATATCCCGCAGTGTGAGGACAGGAGCAGCACAGAGCGGGATGGGTTAATATCCCACAGCGTGTGAGGACAGGACCAGCACAGGGCGGGATGGGTTAATATCCCGCAGTGTGAGGACAGGACCAGCATAGAGCGGGATGGGTTAATATCCCCCAGTGTGAGGACAGGAGCAGCACAGAGCGGGATGGGTTAATATCCCACAGCGTGTGAGAACAGGACCAGCACAGGGCGGGATGGGTTAATATCCCGCAGTGTGTGAGGACAGGACCAGCACTAGAGCGGGATGGGTTAATATCCCGCAGTGTGTGAGGACAGGACCAGCACAGAGCGGGATGGGTTAATATCCCGCAGCGTGTGAGGACAGGACCAGCACAGAGCGGGATGGGTTAATATCCCGCAGTGTGAGGACAGGACCAGCACAGAGCGGGATGGGTTAATATCCCACAGTGTGCGAGGACAGGACCAGCACAGGGCGGGATGGGTTAATATCCCGCAGTGTGAGGACAGGACCAGCACAGAGCGGCATGGGTTAATATCCCGCAGTGTGAGGACAGGAGCAGCACAGAGCGGGATGGGTTAATATCCCACAGCGTGTGAGGACAGGACCAGCACAGGGCGGGATGGGTTAATATCCCGCAGTGTGAGGACAGGACCAGCATAGAGCGGGATGGGTTAATATCCCACAGTGTGTGATGACAGGACCAGCACAGAGCGGGATGGGTTAATATCCCGCAGTGTGTGAGGACAGGACCAGCACTAGAGCGGGATGGGTTAATATCCCGCAGTGTGAGGACAGGACCAGCACAGAGCGGGATGGGTTAATATCCCGCAGTGTGTGAGGACAGGACCAGCACAGGGCGGGATGGGTTAATATCCCGCAGTGTGTGAGGACAAGAGCAGCACAGAGCGGGATGGGTTAATATCCCGCAGTGTGAGGACAGGACCAGCACAGAGCGGGATGGGTTAATATCCCGCAGCGTGTGAGGACAGGACCAGCACAGGGCGGGATGGGTTAATATCCCGCAATGTGTGAGGACAGGACCAGCACAGAGCGGGATGGGTTAATATCCCGCAGTGTGAGGACAGGACCAGCACAGAGCGGGATGGGTTAATATCCCGCAGCGTGTGAGGACAAGAGCAGCACAGAGCGGGATGGGTTAATATCCCGCAGTGTGAGGACAGGACCAGCACAGAGCGGGATGGGTTAATATCCCACAGCGTGTGAGGACAGGACCAGCACAGGGCGGGATGGGTTAATATCCCGCAGTGTGTGAGGACGGGACCAGCACAGGGCGGGATGGGTTAATATCCCGCAGTGTGTGAGGACGGGACCAGCACAGAGCGGGATGGGTTAATATCCCACAGCGTGTGAGGACGGGACCAGCACAGGGCGGGATGGGTTAATATCCCACAGTGTGTGAGGACAGGACCAGCACAGGGCGGGATGGGTTAATATCCCACAGTGTGTGAGGACAGGACCAGCACAGGGCGGGATGGGTTAATATCCAACAGCGTGTGAGGACAGGACCAGCACAGAGCGGGATGGGTTAATATCCCCCACTGTGTGAGGACAGGACCAGCACAGGGCGGGATGGGTTAATATCCCGCAGTGTGTGAGGATAGGACCAGCACAGGGCGGGATGGGTTAATATCCCACAGCGTGTGAGTACCGGACTAGCACAGGGCAGGATGGGTTAATATCCCGCAGCGTGTGAGGACAGGACCAGCACAGGGCGGGATGGGTTAATATCCCGCAGCGTGTGAGGACAGGACCAGCACAGAGCGGGATGGGTTAATATCCCGCAGTGTGAGGACAGTACCAGCACAGAGCGGGATGGGTTAATATCCCGCAGTGTGAGGACAGGACCAGCACAGAGCGGGATGGGTTAATATCCCGCAGTGTGAGGACAGGACCAGCACAGGGTGGGATGGGTTAATATCCCGCAGTGTGAGGACAGGACCAGCACAGAGCGGGATGGGTTAATATCCCGCAGTGTGAGGACAGGAGCAGCACAGAGCGGGATGGGTTAATATCCCACAGCGTGTGAGGACAGGACCAGCACAGGGCGGGATGGGTTAATATCCCGCAGTGTGAGGACAGGACCAGCACAGAGCGGGATGGGTTAATATCCCGCAGTGTGTGAGGACAGGACCAGCACAGGGCGGGATGGGTTAATATCCCGCAGTGTGAGGACAGGACCAGCACAGAGCGGGATGGGTTAATATCCCGCAGCGTGTGAGGACAGGATCAGCACAGGGCGGGATGGGTTAATATCCCGCAGTGTGAGGACAGGACCAGCATAGAGCGGGATGGGTTAATATCCCCCAGTGTGAGGACAGGAGCAGCACAGAGCGGGATGGGTTAATATCCCACAGCGTGTGAGAACAGGACCAGCACAGGGCGGGATGGGTTAATATCCCGCAGTGTGTGAGGACAGGACCAGCACTAGAGCGGGATGGGTTAATATCCCGCAGTGTGTGAGGACAGGACCAGCACAGAGCGGGATGGGTTAATATCCCGCAGCGTGTGAGGACAGGACCAGCACAGAGCGGGATGGGTTAATATCCCGCAGTGTGAGGACAGGACCAGCACAGAGCGGGATGGGTTAATATCCCACAGTGTGCGAGGACAGGACCAGCACAGGGCGGGATGGGTTAATATCCCGCAGTGTGAGGACAGGACCAGCACAGAGCGGGATGGGTTAATATCCCGCAGTGTGAGGACAGGAGCAGCACAGAGCGGGATGGGTTAATATCCCACAGCGTGTAAGGACAGGACCAGCACAGGGCGGGATGGGTTAATATCCCGCAGTGTGAGGACAGGACCAGCACAGAGCGGGATGGGTTAATATCCCGCAGCGTGTGAGGACAGGATCAGCACAGGGCGGGATGGGTTAATATCCCGCAGTGTGAGGACAGGACCAGCATAGAGCGGGATGGGTTAATATCCCCCAGTGTGAGGACAGGAGCAGCACAGAGCGGGATGGGTTAATATCCCACAGCGTGTGAGAACAGGACCAGCACAGGGCGGGATGGGTTAATATCCCGCAGTGTGTGAGGACAGGACCAGCACTAGAGCGGGATGGGTTAATATCCCGCAGTGTGTGAGGACAGGACCAGCACAGAGCGGGATGGGTTAATATCCCGCAGCGTGTGAGGACAGGACCAGCACAGAGCGGGATGGGTTAATATCCCGCAGTGTGAGGACAGGACCAGCACAGAGCGGGATGGGTTAATATCCCACAGTGTGCGAGGACAGGACCAGCACAGGGCGGGATGGGTTAATATCCCGCAGTGTGAGGACAGGACCAGCACAGAGCGGGATGGGTTAATATCCCGCAGTGTGAGGACAGGAGCAGCACAGAGCGGGATGGGTTAATATCCCACAGCGTGTGAGGACAGGACCAGCACAGGGCGGGATGGGTTAATATCCCGCAGTGTGTGAGGACAGGACCAGCACAGGGCGGGATGGGTTAATATCCCGCAGTGTGAGGACAGGACCAGCACAGAGCGGGATGGGTTAATATCCCACAGCGTGTGAGGACAGGACCAGCATAGAGCTGGATGGGTTAATATCCCACAGTGTGTGAGGACAGGACCAGCACAGAGCGGGATGGGTTAATATCCCGCAGTGTGTGAGGACAGGACCAGCACTAGAGCGGGATGGGTTAATATCCCGCAGTGTGAGGACAGGACCAGCACAGAGCGGGATGGGTTAATATCCCGCAGTGTGTGAGGACAGGACCAGCACAGGGCGGGATGGGTTAATATCCCGCAGTGTGAGGACAGGACCAGCACAGAGCGGGATGGGTTAATATCCCGCAGCGTGTGAGGACAAGAGCAGCACAGAGCGGGATGGGTTAATATCCCGCAGTGTGAGGACAGGACCAGCACAGAGCGGGATGGGTTAATATCCCGCAGCGTGGGAGGACAAGAGCAGCACAGAGCGGGATGGGTTAATATCCCGCAGTGTGAGGACAGGACCAGCACAGAGCGGGATGGGTTAATATCCCGCAGCGTGTGAGGATAGGACCAGCACAGGGCGGGATGGGTTAATATCCTGCAGTGTGTGAGGACAGGACCAGCACAGAGCGGGATGGGTTAATATCCCGCAGTGTGTGAGGACGGGACCAGCACAGGGCGGGATGGGTTAATATCCCGCAGCGTGTGAGGACAGGACCAGCACAGGGCGGGATGGGTTAATATCCCGCAGCGTGTGAGGACAGGACCAGCACAGAGCGGGATGGGTTAATATCCCGCAGCGTGTGAGGACAGGACCAACACAGAGCGGGATGGGTTAATATCCCGCAGCGTGTGAGGACAGGACCAGCACAGGGCGGGATGGGTTAATATCCCGCAGTGTGTGAGGACGGGACCAGCACAGAGCGGGATGGGTTAATATCCCGCAATGTGAGGACAGGACCATCACAGGGCGGGATGGGTTAATATCCCGCAGTGTGTGAGGACAGGACCAGCACAGAGCGGGATGGGTTAATATCCCGCAGTGTGAGGACAGGACCAGCACAGAGCGGGATGGGTTAATATCCAGCAGTGTGTGAGGACAGGACCAGCACAGGGCGGGATGGGTTAATATCCCGCAGTGTGTGAGGACAGGACCAGCACAGAGCGGGATGGGTTAATATCCCGCAGTGTGAGGACAGGAGCAGCACAGAGCGGGATGGGTTAATATCCCACAGCGTGTGAGGACGGGACCAGCACAGGGCGGGATGGGTTAATATCCCGGAGGGTGAGGACAGGACCAGCACAGGACGGGATGGGTTAATATCCCGCAGCGTGTGAGGACAGGACCAGCACAGAGCGGGATGGGTTAATATCCCGCAGTGTGTGAGGACGGGACCAGCACAGAGCGGGATGGGTTAATATCCCACAGCGTGTGAGGACGGGACCAGCACAGGGCGGGATGGGTTAATATCCCGGAGGGTGAGGACAGGACCAGCACAGGGCGGGATGGGTTAATATCCCGCAGTGTGTGAGGACAGGACCAGCACAGAGCGGGATGGGTTAATATCCCGCAGTGTGAGGACAGGACCAGCACAGGGCGGGATGGGTTAATATCCCGCAGTGTGTGAGGACAGGACCAGCACAGGGCGGGATGGGTTAATATCCCGCAGTGTGTGAGGACAGGACCAGCACAGAGCGGGATGGGTTAATATCCCGCAGTGTGAGGACAGGACCAGCACAGGGCGGGATGGGTTAATATCCCGCAGTGTGTGAGGACAGGACCAGCACAGAGCGGGATGGGTTAATATCCCGCAGTGTGAGGACAGGACCAGCACAGAGCGGGATGGGTTAATATCCCGCAGTGTGAGGACAGGACCAGCACAGAGCGGGATGGGTTAATATCCCGCAGCGTGAGGACAGGACCAGCACAGAGCGGGATGGGTTAATATCCCACAGCGTGTGAGGACAGGATCAGCACAGGGCGGGATGGGTTAATATCCCGCAGTGTGAGGACAGGACCAGCACAGAGCGGGATGGGTTAATATCCCGCAGTGTGAGGACAGGACCAGCACAGGGCGGGATGGGTTAATATCCCGCAGTGTGAGGACAGGACCAGCACAGAGCGGGATGGGTTAATATCCCGCAGTGTGAGGACAGGACCAGCACAGGGCGGGATGGGTTAATATCCCACAGCGTGTGAGGACAGGATCAGCACAGGGCGGGATGGGTTAATATCCCGCAGTGTGAGGACAGGACCAGCACAGCGCGGGATGGGTTAATATCCCGCAGTGTGAGGACAGGACCAGCACAGAACGGGATGGGTTAATATTCCGCAGTGTGAGGACAGGACCAGCACAGGGCGGGATGGGTTAATATCCCACAGCGTGTGAGGACAGGACCAGCACAGAGCGGGATGGGTTAATATCCCACAGTGTGAGGACAGGACCAGCACAGGGCGGATGGGTTAATATCCCACTGTGTGTGAGGACAGGACCAGCACAGAGCGGGATGGGTTAATATCCCACAGTGTGAGGACAGGACCAGCACAGGGCGGGATGGGTTAATATCCCACAGCGTGTGAGGACAGGACCAGCACAGGGCGGGATGGGTTAATATCCCGCAGTGTGAGGACAGGAGCAGCACAGGGCGGGATGGGTTAATATCCCACAGTGTGAGGACAGGACCAGCACAGAGCGGGATGGGTTAATATCCCACAGCGTGTGAGGACAGGACCAGCACAGGGCGGGATGGGTTAATATCCCACAGTGTGAGGACAGGACCAGCACGGAGCGGGATGGGTTAATATCCCGCAGTGTGTGAGGACAGGACCAGCACAGGGCGGGATGGGTTAATATCCCACAGCGTATGAGGACAGGACCAGCACAGAGCGGGATGGGTTAATATCCCACAGTGTGAGGACAGGACCAGCACAGGGCGGGATGGGTTAATATCCCACAGCGTGTGAGGACAGGACCAGCACAGGGCGGGATGGGTTAATATCCCACAGTGTGAGGACAGGACCAGCACAGGGCGGGATGGGTTAATATCCCACAGCGTGTGAGGACAGGACCAGCACAGAGCGGGATGGGTTAATATCCCGCAGTGTGAGGACAGGACCAGCACAGGGCGGGATGGGTTAATATCCCACAGCGTGTGAGGACAGGATCAGCACAGGGCGGTATGGGTTAATATCCCGCAGTGTGTGAGGACAGGACCAGCACAGGGCGGGATGGGTTAATATCCCGCAGCGTGTGAGGACAGGACCAGCACAGGGCGGGATGGGTTAATATCCCACAGCGTGTGAGGACAGGACCAGCACAGAGCGGGATGGGTTAATATCCCGCAGTGTGAGGACGGGACCAGCACAGAGCGGGATGGGTTAATATCCCACAGCGTGTGAGGACAGGACCAGCACAGAGCGGGATGGGTTAATATCCCGCAATGTGAGGACAGGACCAGCACAGGGCGGGATGGGTTAATATCCCGCAGTGTGTGAGGACAGGACCAGCACAGAGCGGGATGGGTTAATATCCCGCAATGTGAGGACAGGACCAGCACAGGGCGGGATGGGTTAATATCCCGCAGTGTGTGAGGACAGGACCAGCACAGAGCGGGATGGGTTAATATCCCGCAGCGTGTGAGGACAGGACCAGCACAGGGCGGGATGGGTTAATATCCCGCAGCGTGTGAGGACAGGATCAGCACAGAGCGGGATGGGTTAATATCCCACAGTGTGAGGACAGGACCAGCACAGGGCGGGATGGGTTAATATCCCGCAGTGTGAGGACGGGACCAGCACAGAGCGGGATGGGTTAATATCCCACAGCGTGTGAGGACAGGACCAGCAAAGAGCGGGATGGGTTAATATCCCGCAGTGTGTGATGACGGGACCAGCACAGAGCGGGATGGGTTAATATCCCACAGTGTGTGAGGACAGGACCAGCACAGAGCGGGATGGGTTAATATCCCGCAGTGTGAGGACAGGACCAGCACAGAGCGGGATGGGTTAATATCCCGCAGTGTGAGGACAGGACCAGCACAGAGCGGGATGGGTTAATATCCCGCAGTGTGTGAGGACAGGACCAGCACAGAGCGGGATGGGTTAATATCCCACAGTGTGAGGACAGGACCAGCACAGAGCGGGATGGGTTAATATCCCGCAGCGTGTGAGGACAGGATCAGCACAGAGCGGGATGGGTTAATATCTCGCAGCGTGTGAGGACAGGACCAGCACAGGGCGGGATGGGTTAATATCCCGCAGCGTGTGAGGACAGGATCAGCACAGGGCGGGATGGGTTAATATCCCGCAGCGTGTGGGGACAGGACCAGCACAGGGCGGGATGGTTTAATATCCCACTGTGTGAGGACAGGACCAGCACAGGGCGGGATGGGTTAATATCCCGCAGCGTGTGAGGACAGGACCAGCACAGAGCGGGATGGGTTAATATCCCACAGTGTGAGGACAGGACCAGCACAGAGCGGGATGGGTTAATATCCCACAGTGTGTGAGGACAGGACCAGCACAGGGCGGGATGGGTTAATATCCCGCAGTGTGAGGACAGGACCAGCACAGGGCGGGATGGGTTAATATCCCACAGTGTGAGGACAGGACCAGCACAGAGCGGGATGGGTTAATATCCCACAGTGTGTGAGGACAGGACCAGCACAGAGCGGGATGGGTTAATATCCCGCAGTGTGAGGACAGGACCAGCACAGGGCGGGATGGGTTAATATCCCGCAGTGTGAGGACAGGACCAGCACAGAGCGGGATGGGTTAATATCCCGGAGGGTGAGGACAGGACCAGCACAGGGCGGGATGGGTTAATATCCCCCAGTGTGTGAGGACAGGACCAGCACAGAGCGGGATGGGTTAATATCCCGCAGCGTGTGAGGACAGGACCAGCACAGAGCGGGATGGGTTAATATCCCGCAGCGTGTGAGGACAGGACCAGCACAGGGCGGGATGGGTTAATATCCCACAGTGTGTGAGGACAGGACCAGCACAGAGCGGGATGGGTTAATATCCCGCAGTGTGAGGACAGGACCAGCACAGGGCGGGATGGGTTAATATCCCGCAGTGTGAGGACAGGACCAGCACAGAGCGGGATGGGTTAATATCCCGCAGTGTGTGAGGACAGGACCAGCACAGGGCGGGATGGGTTAATATCCCGCAGTGTGAGGACAGGACCAGCACAGAGCGGGATGGGTTAATATCCCGCAGTGTGTGAGGACAGGACCAGCACAGAGCGGGATGGGTTAATAACCCATAGTGTGTGAGGACAGGAGCAGCACAGAGCGGGATGGGTTAATATCCCGCAGTGTGAGGACGGGACAAGCACAGAGCGGGATGGGTTAATATCCCGCAGTGTGAGGACGGGACCAGCACAGAGCGGGATGGGTTAATATCCCGCAGTGTGAGGACAGGACCAGCACAGGGCGGGATGGGTTAATATCCCGCAGTGTGAGGACAGGACCAGCACAGAGCGGGATGGGTTAATATCCCGCAGTGTGTGAGGACAGGACCAGCACAGGGCGGGATGGGTTAATATCCCGCAGTGTGAGGACAGGACCAGCACAGAGCGGGATGGGTTAATAACCCATAGTGTGTGAGGACAGGAGCAGCACAGAGCGGGATGGGTTAATATCCCGCAGTGTGAGGACGGGACAAGCACAGAGCGGGATGGGTTAATATCCCGCAGCGTGTGAGGACAGGACCAGCACAGAGCGGGATGGGTTAATATCCCGCAGCGTGTGAGGACAGGACCAGCACAAGGCGGGATGGGTTAATATCCCACAGCGTGTGAGGACAGGACCAGCACAGGGCGGGATGGGTTAATATCCCGCAGTGTGAGGACAGGACCAGCACAGAGCGGGATGGGTTAATATCCCGCAGTGTGAGGACGGGACAAGCACAGAGCGGGATGGGTTAATATCCCGCAGTGTGAGGACGGGACAAGCACAGAGCGGGATGGGTTAATATCCCGCAGTGTGAGGACAGGACCAGCACAGAGCGGGATGGGTTAATATCCCGCAGCGTGTGAGGACAGGACCAGCACAGAGCGGGATGGGTTAATATCCCGCAGTGTGAGGACGGGACCAGCACAGGGCGGGATGGGTTAATATCCCGCAGTGTGTGAGGACAGGACCAGCACAGGGCGGGATGGGTTAATATCCCGCAGTGTATGAGGACAGGACCAGCACAGAGCGGGATGGGTTAATATCCCGCAGCGTGTGAGGACAGGACCAGCACAGAGCGGGATGGGTTAATATCCCGCAGTGTGTGAGGACAGGACCAGCACAGGGCGTGATGGGTTAATATCCCACAGCGTGTGAGGACAGGACCAGCACAGAGCGGGATGGGTGAATATCCCGCAGTGTGAGGACAGGACCAGCACAGGGCGGGATGGGTTAATATCCCGCAGCGTGTGAGGACAGGACCAGCACAGAGCGGGATGGGTGAATATCCCGCAGTGTGAGGACAGGACCAGCACAGGGCGGGATGGGTTAATATCCCGCAGCGTGTGAGGACAGGACCAGCACAGAGCGGGATGGGTTAATATCCCGCAGTGTATGAGGACAGGACCAGCACAGAGCGGGATGGGTTAATATCCCGCAGCGTGTGAGGACAGGACCAGCACAGAGCGGGATGGGTTAATATCCCGCAGCGTGTGAGGACAGGACCAGGACAGGGCGGGATGGGTTAATATCCCGCAGCGTGTGAGGACAGGACCAGCACAGGGCGGGATGGGTTAATATCCCGCAGCGTGTGAGGACAGGACCAGCACAGGGCGGGATGGGTTAATATCCCGCAGCGTGTGAGGACAGGACCAGCACAGGGCGGGATGGGTTAATATCCCGCAGCGTGAGAGGACAGGACCAGCACAGGGCGGGATGGGTTAATATCCCGCAGCGTGTGAGGACAGGACCAGCACAGAGCGGGATGGGTTAATATCCCGCAGCGTGTGAGGACAGGACCAGCACAGAGCGGGATGGGTTAATATCCCGCAGTGTGTGAGGACAGGACCGGCACAGGGCGGGATGGGTTAATATCCCGCAGTGTGTGAGGACAGGACCAGCACAGAGCGGGATGGGTTAATATCCCGCAGTGTGAGGACAGGACCAGCACAGAGCGGGATGGGTTAATATCCCGCAGTGTGTGAGGACAGGACCAGCACAGAGCGGGATGGGTTAATATCCCGCAGTGTGTGAGGACAGGACCAGCACAGAGCGGGATGGGTTAATATCCCGCAGCATGTGAGGACAGGACCAGCACAGGGCGGGATGGGTTAATATCCCGCAGCGTGTGAGGACAGGACCAGCACAGGGCGGGATGGTTAATATCCAGCAGTGTGTGAGGACAGGACCAGCACAGAGCGGGATGGGTTAATATCCCGCAGTGTGTGAGGACAGGACCAGCACAGGGCGGGATGGGTTAATATCCCGCAGTGTGTGAGGACAGGACCAGCACAAAGCGGGATGGGTTAATATCCCGCAGCGTGTGAGGACAGGACCAGCACAGGGCGGGATGGGTTAATATCCCGCAGCGTGTGAGGACAGGACCAGCACAGAGCGGGATGGTTAATATCCAGCAGTGTGTGAGGACAGGACCAGCACAGAGCGGGATGGGTTAATATCCCGCAGTGTGTGAGGACAGGACCAGCACAGAGCGGGATGGGTTAATATCCCGGAGGGTGAGGACAGGACCAGCACAGAGCGGGATGGGTTAATATCCAGCAGTGTGTGAGGACAGGACCAGCACAGAGCGGGATGGGTTAATATCCCGCAGTGTGTGAGGACAGGACCAGCACAGAGCGGGATGGGTTAATATCCCGCAGCGTGCGAGGAATGTGTTATTCTGTAGTTTCACATCTGCATGATGTGAGATCATTTGTTTTCAGGATTCATAATTTTGGCACAAGTGTCTTCGGGCTGCATGGGGACTATGAGCCTGTGTGATGTACAGCCCAGGACAGGTGAGACTATACAGCCTGTGTGATGTACAGCCCAGGACAGGTGAGACTATACAGCCTGTGTGATGTACAGCCCAGGACAGGTGAGACTATACAGCCTGTGTGATGTACAGCCCAGGACAGGTGAGGGAAGGGTCTGGTGACCCTTTACTGGAGTAAGAGCATAGAAAGCAAAATAAAGGACATTAACCCTTTCATAGGTCGAGGGACACTCGTAGACATCCTAGTGCCCTGCGGACCTTTGGCACAGCGTAAGAATTATGTAACTTTTATTCTTAGAGACGTCGTGACAGTAGATTTACTAACTTAATTACATGAGATACAAGTTGTATTGTGATTGCAAATATGGGATCATCTTTATTTTGATACAATGCCCAAATATATTCATCGCAGACACAGTGGAACGGTGCAGTCATTGATGAGCTTGCCATCTTTGTTCAGGAGATATTGACCCTCATACACACCACCCCACACACCGCTCGTGCGCACGTCTCCTTATTATCCATGTGATCTCCATCGATCTTTTCTTTTTTCCCTCGGTTTCTTCATCTCTTTCCAACCACAGGTGAAGATCATTGTCCCCAACAGCACCGCGGGCCTGATCATCGGGAAGGGTGGTGCCACAGTAAAGGCCGTGATGGAGCAGTCAGGAGCCTGGGTGCAGCTATCCCAGAAGCCGGACGGCATTAATCTGCAGGAGCGTGTGGTGACGGTGAGCGGGGAGCCCGAGCAAAACCGCAAGGCGGTGGAACTGATTGTGCAGAAGATTCAGGAGGACCCACAGAGCGGCAGCTGTCTGAACATCAGCTACGCCAACGTCACCGGCCCCGTTGCCAACTCCAACCCCACAGGTTCCCCCTACGCCAACACTGCCGAGGTCTTGCCCACCGCTGCCGCAGCCGCAGGGCTCTTGGGCCACGCTAACCTCGCAGGGGTGGCAGCCTTCCCCACCGTCCTCTCCGGCTTCACTGGAAATGATCTGGTTGCTATAACATCGGCCCTCAACACTCTGGCCAGTTATGGCTACAACCTCAACACGCTGGGGCTGGGATTGAGCCAAGCGGCGGCCACGGGAGCATTGGCAGCTGCCGCTGCCAGTGCTAACCCAGCCGCAGCAGCGGCAGCCAACCTGCTGGCTACATATGCCAGCGAAGCATCTGGGGGCGGCACACCAGGGGGAGCGGCGGGGACGTTTGCACTGGGCAGCCTGGCTGCAGCCACCGCAGCTACCAACGGATATTTTGGAGCCTCCCCTCTGGCGGCCAGTGCCATTCTGGGTACAGAGAAGTCGACGGACGGCTCCAAGGACGTGGTGGAAATCGCCGTCCCGGAGAATCTGGTGGGCGCCATCCTTGGCAAAGGTGGCAAGACATTGGTGGAGTACCAGGAGTTGACTGGCGCCAGGATACAGATCTCCAAAAAGGGGGAGTTTGTCCCCGGCACCAGAAACCGCAAGGTAACCATAACGGGCACGCCAGCCGCAACACAGGCAGCGCAGTATCTAATCACGCAACGGGTCACTTACGAGCAAGGCGTCCGGGCGGCCAACCCACAGAAAGTGGGTTAAACGCCCCCCTGCCCCTTTCCCCGGATGTTAACTTAATTGTTTCCCCCCCACCCTTCTTCTTCTTTTCATGGATGTACTGTATTTTGCAGGAGCAATTTATATTTTAATTTTTGTTTTTGTTTATGGCAGGGGAAGTGCGCGTCGAGTTATTAATATATAATTATGCAAATGAACGCAACGGTGTTGACAAAGTGCATCTGTAAATAATACATGTTTTACGGATGTTTCAGAGAGGGAATTTTCCTCTTTTTTTAATTTTTTTTTAAAAGTGTTTTTTATTTTGGTTCTTTTTTTTATTTGAAGGTCTTTGACTGGTTCTCTCTCTCGTTAAGGTTTTATTGTTTACGCGTCAAAAGTAAACGTTTTTGAAGCCTGCTATTTTACCAGCATCGTTGTAGTTGAAAATGAACTGAATGTAGACATGACATAGCGCATAGGTTTCTAACCCTGCCAGCGCCGCAGAGACCAGTAATACGTTGCAGAGCCACGTATTAGTGGCCCCTTCCGTGCCGACGTGGGTAATCAGTATTAGTCCTAGGTGACGCTATAATTGAACTACTGTTTTGCTGGGAAACAGCAGGGGGTTTTGGGTGGGTGAGTTACCTATACAAAAAGGGAGTTAGGAAAAGAAAAAAAATAAAGCACTATCCAACTTCACTCTTATGTACGGCCCAGGGCGGGCGGCGTTAGGTGATCTGTGTCCCGGGGCTGGAGGCGTAAGGGGGTGTACGGCCCAGGCGGGTGGCGTAAGGGGGATGTAGGGCCCAGGGCGGGCGGCGTAAGGAGATGTAGGGCCCAGGGCGGGCGGCGTAAGGGGATGTACGGACCAAGGCTGGTGGCGTAAGGGGGTGTACGGGCCAGGGCTGGCGGCGTAAGGGGGTGTACGGGCCAGGGCTGGCGGGGTAAGGGGGTGTACGGCCCAGAGCTGGCAGGGTAAGGGGGTGTACGGCCCAGAGCTGGCAGGGTAAGGGGGTGTACGGCCCAGAGCTGGCGGGGTAAGGGGGTATACGGCCCAGAGCTGGCGGGGTAAGGGGGTGTACGGCCCAGGGCTAACGGGGTAAGGGGGTGTACGGCCCAGAGCTGGCGGGGTAAGGGGTGTACGGCCCAGAGCTGGTGGCGTAAGGAAGGAAACATGTTTTGGAATAAAAAAAAAGAAAAAAAATAGTTTTAAATTAAAACAAAAAGAGAAATATATATATATATTATCAAAAAGCAATATAGTTGCAAAAAAAAAGCACTGTAAAATATATATTAAAAAATGGTTAAAACTGTGGAAAAAAAGAACCTTTTTGGTAAGTTTACAGATCAGTGTCTTCATAAGAACCTGTATGACGATGATTACTCCGGCTCGCCAGGCCACTTTTCTACCATTTTTGACTCGTGGATCCCGTTAGATTTCCCGCCTCTGGCGGGTGAAGTCTGGTTTTCCGAGAGCCGTGTCTGTTTTCTTTCTTCATTTGTGTTTTGGTTTTTTTTCCCCCTCACTCTGAAATTGCTTAAATCCCCAGTCTCGCCCTGTCTTGTTTATAATTGTTTTACAAATCACCTAACGCTGTTTTTTTCCTTCACCCCGATTACATTGTTCACTTTGAAATCTTACTCCGGAGAAGCACCGTTGCCCCGGTGAGAATTGACGATGGCGGTTTCCTATGACCCCGCCATTGTGTCGTAATACATAGCAGGCCCGCCTGGAAGAGAAAAGGTATTCCCCCCAGAAATATCTTACTTGGCTATTTCTCTCTCTCAACTGGAAGATTTCCCGGTGAATTATGTTATCAGGATGAAAAAGTAAAAGCAACTTGTAATTACAAGATTATTTTTATTTGGGGTGATTTGCACCCCCCCCCCACCCCCCACTCCCCACCCCCCAGTGCCTGGCCAGCCAAACACCAGTTGATCCATTAACATCCTCCCCTTTTAGACATAGAGCTGTGTGCGTATTGGACATTTTCTAAGCCAAACCACGCACACGCACACGCACACGCACACGCCACATGAAAGTGCCAACTGTTAGCTGATAAAGTTTCATTATCTGCAACGACTTTAGCGAGGACGTTGCCTTTTAAAACGCTTTTGATTGTGTATAATTTTAACACTAGCGATCTCTTTAGTGTCGTCAATGTAGGTTTTACTGTGAACAGTACCTGTGATTTTTAGCTGTGTGTGATCAGCCGCCACTGGCTATGATAGCCGTTGACCTGCATGTTCTTTTTTCTGTGGGGCATCTGTATGTCAGCTTCAGTCAGTATTTCCCTGCATGCGTGTTTAGCTGAGATAGTGTTCATTGTGTCTCGCCTGTCGCAGCGCAGGCTCCTCCAAAGGCCATTTTTTTTTCTTTTTTTTTTTTAATAGAATTAGCCTTTTTTTGGTTTTTTCAACTTGTCACCTCCTCCATGTTTCTAAGTGCCAACTAGCCAGATCATTCTGTTTAACCTCTGCATTTGGGCCACCTCAAGCCACTGAAAACGTGGCCGTTCATAAACCCAGCATCTTCTCCATGCTATGCATGCAGTCGTAAAAAATTTCAATGGACAAGAAAATAATTACACAAAAAAAAAAAACAAACAAAAAAAAAATAGTAAATAATAATACTAAAAAATAAAAAAACTAAAATGCTGGCTACCTCTGGATCATCAGGCTGAGAAATCCCCAAAACTACAGTTTTCCTTTCATCTCAACTTCAACCCATTGATAACGTCCATCATAACCAACTCAGTGACATTTTCCGCTGCTCCTCCCGTGCAACTGATTAATGAACAATGATTGTGATGTCCTTTCGTCTGGCTTCTCGTCAAGCATCTCTCTTTCTGAACTGTGATCTTTTATTTTATTATTTTTTTTCCTTCGTTCATTGAACTTACAAATGAACTTCATCACCATGTTAGTTTGACCGTGTCCACCGTGTCCTCTCTTGTGGACATTGGGAACTTTTTGAAAAATGATTTGCCACCCTTCCCCCTCGTTTCCTCCACTTCCCTCTCCCTCCCCCCCTTTCCTGTTTCTGTTCACTGTTATTAACTCCTTTGCTGCCGGAGAGGCCTGTGACGCATGGACCCGCCGCGCTGCTCATTGCTTTGCAGGCCGCTCTGGAAGTGAACCTTTCAGCCATTCCAATCTGATGATCAAAAGTCGTTTTATTTGTTCTTTTTTTTTTCTTCTTCTTTCCTCCCATTGTCACTTTCTCTTTGATTACAGAAAATCATTTTCAAGAAGAGAAAACTGATATATATTAAAAAAACAAAACAAAAAAAACAACAAAAAAAAGGAATGATATTGCTTGTTTTTAAAATGGAAAGAGCAATGCTGTCGTACAACTGTGTTTTAATTGGTAATGGTTATTTATCGTTAATAGTCTCTGTAGCTCTGTAAGTTTTTATGACAATACAGTGTAACTAGTGGTTAGACGATGATGCGAATATATTTACTCATATCATTATAAATGTGCTTTGTTCATCATGTACCATCACTGTCTCCCGTCTCATTATTTTTCCTTGCATGTCACTAGTTTCAGTTCATTTATAATACATTAACAGAGAATAATAATACCTGTCAGATTTATTTCCCTCGCTCTCCTGGTGTTAGCAGGTGCACCAACACAAAGTGCCCAGGCCATCAGCTTCTCATGCTCAGACCTCCTGAAAATGAACATGCTGCATTAGGAAGAAATACTACAGTCAGCTGATGCCACCATCATTACAGATCCCAACCCTTAACCTTATAACACGCACTCACCACCAATGCATCTCTTCTGTTGGTTAACACTATGAGGAGATGGCAGTCGCAGGACACTACACACAATCACCGAGGGTCTGAATAGCTGTCATTTTATATTCTCTATGGAGAAAAGTCTTGGGGGCTGAGTGTATACCCAGTGTTCTCGGCACCATTATACAGTGCAGCATATTCATTGTTAAAAGAGAAGGCAGAGCATTTTTACCCTGAAATAGAGAATACAACTTTAAAGATGAAGGGCTGTTTGGGAGAGTGATAGAGCGGGTGGGTAAGGGGGGATGTTACAGATACTCCTGTCATGTCTTTCTTTTCAAACCCCAGCAACCTTCTCTGGGATTCACGCATTCCATTGACAAACTAAAACCTCCCTCCCTCAAGGTTCAGACTGTGTGTGCAGGAGCAGGTCTCCTCACAGCCAATCTCCCTGGTTATTCTCTTTACACCGGCTGTTGAGATGTTGGAGCCACTCCTGGCAATAAGGCACTTTTCTTTGCTGACCCTAGGAAGTACTAGGGTAGATCAAGTGATAATCCCGGTGTATCGTTCTCCTGGCAGAACGGGGGCAAACCCCAGTAGCTGGAACAGCACCAAAGATATCAAAAAGGAGGAATGGCATTGAAAGCACTTTTTGATTTTTCTTTAATGAATGTGTTGGCATTCCTTCTGCCGCAGTTTTGCCTCAGTTTTACAGTTGAAGATTTCATTAAATAACCTCCAAAGTCTGCAAACTAAGAGGTCACTGGTTCAACATTTTATTGGTTATTTATCAACGTTAATACATTTTATAAAATGTTTTTTTTTTCCCCTTGGCAAGGAATCAGGCCCATATTTAGCAATTTGGTCCTTCCCGGTACAAAATTGGGGAAAAAATGCAAAGATTGGAAACACAATGGAGTATCAGTCAGATTGCATTTCATGGTGCCTGTATTGTGTAACAAATGGTGACTAATTCAGTCTGTCCCTACCACGAATGTCACTGTATGTTCTTGCCTCAAAGGCCATGTCATTAGTCCTCTTGGCATTCAGTTGAAGGTTGTGCTGTTGCCAGGGCAAATACAAGGCAGAATAAACTCCAGTTGTAGGATTCACTAAGCCGCAATGCGGGGAATCTTACCCGATCCGGTGTTAACTGCCACTGACTTGATTGGGGTATATATAAGGGAGCTAAATCAAAGCTGAAAAATATCACAGCTGAAAAGACACCAGAACACTGCAGCCAGTTTCTTAGTAAATGCTCATTACACTGCCGGGATACGGTTTCCCACTCAAACTCTATTATCCACAGGAGGAGGCTACACTTTCCAGCAGGGACATGTTTAAGGCAGGGGTGCTCAACTCCAGACCACAAGTCCCCCCAACAGATTAGGTTTTCTGCACAGGTGGCTCAGCCAGGGGCTCAGTCTTCGACGGCACCACCTGTGCTGAAGTAGGGATATCCTGAATACCTGGCCTGTTTGGGGGGCTTGAGGACTGGAGTTGAGAACCCCTGATTTAAGGGATAAAGTTATTGCCTTGTAGGAGCTTTTAGATATAGTGCCTTATTGTCCTCCTATGGGTCTGCAACATGTCAACAGCAACTTAACCACTTTGCCACAGGAGGGTGCCTGCAAGGCATTACACTGCACTCCCTCTCCTGCAGCGAGGAGGGTTAAATATCCATCTTTTTGTATAGCTCATGGGTATTTGAACGGATCCATTACGTTCCTCCCAGACGTTCCAAACGTAGCATAGAAAATTTGGCACCAAGGTTCTAACTTCACTGTGACCTGGGGTTGGTTCACAAGGAAAGGTCTCTTTGCCTGTGATTCCGAATCATATCCAGCAGCGCGTCTCGAAGTGGAGAAGTACATGGGAAGCTACTCTTTTGTTGTAAAGGAATGCCCGACTCATTCATGTCTTGACACTGTGCTCCCTTATACATCCACCATTAACTCAGCTTCACTCATAGATTCCCCTGCACCTGCCACCTCACGTAGCCTTAACCCCGTCATCCTTCAGCACAATAGTATAAGGGAGTGATTGAGGGTGTCACTATTCACCACCTCTATATCGCTCCAGTAAAGGACCGTACAGACCCCAGACAGTCCAACCCTGTCACTTTATAATATCTCAGAGCATCCTGGAATTTGTAGTCCTTATTTCCTGCTGAGTCGCCACATTGGTCCTAGAGAAAAACAGATTCTTGTGTTGGTAGTTAAATGTTTCAGTGGAACAACATGGAGTTTCCCCAGTACTGTTATAAATGAGCTTTCACGACCCCGGCTCCTCTTTTTCTGAGAATGTATTATTTATGATGGCTGTTAATGTTGGGTCAGTGAAATATATTTTCGGATGCAAAACGAGTTATATTTTTTCCAATAAGGAAAGCGGTTGCCATAATTTCGGGCTTCCATGTGTCTCCAGAATCTGCAGAGCCAACTTTACTGCTGAGTTCTTGTTACGACTTGGAAGTGCTACTGTTCCTTCCTATAGTTCACCGTTGCTTTAATGGCGATGTAAACTGGTCACATACTCCTAGGCTTTGATATACTCCAATTCTGTCCAAGCAGGTGCTTGAGCATGAGCTCTCCCATAGGTGGACCACTGAGGTTGGCTCACACAATTGCCATGGATACAGAGACCCTACCTCCCCACTCCGTTGTTAAAGCAGATATCTGGAATGTTCACTTCATCCATTATGCAAAAGTGGGAATGTAAATGTGAATCGTTATTTCAGACTCTGATTGACATGGAGTTAATGGGATCAGCAGCACCAACCTCTTAGCTTATAACAGAGGGCCTCAGTTCAGGGTCTGGGAGTTCGAAAGGTCGTATTGGTTCACTCTTTTCACTGCCTGTAATAAAATGTTAATTATTATATAGATTTGCAGCAAGTGTTCAATGATACAGTCTCTTCCCTGAAAATGTTATAATCTAATGTCTGGTGCCTGAAGCAGAGAGAACTAAAGATCTTGCCCAAGGTCACACAGAGTGAACCACGGAGGCTAGAATGGAACCCACAAACTTTTGTATTCAAGGGCGACACCTTAACCACTACACCATGCACACTTGAGTGTTTGACACAAATAACATTTTTATAATTATCAGACTAAGTTGGCTAAAACAAATAGGTATAAGAATCCTGGGCTTGCTTGTCTGGAGTTTAGGATTGTCGGGGGGTAAAACTAATTTTAACTGCAATGCTACAAACTTAGCCTCTCCTTACAGATATGATGCGCAGAGCTTAGAGGGGAATACAGAGTCATTTTGGGGGTACAGTGTGGAATGTGCTTGACTGACAACATTGTACAGCCAACTAGGACTAACATTGCTATCCCGAGGAGGGGTGGGGGGTGGGCAGTTTGCTGCAGCACTCTAGGTCCTCACAGTAAACATCACCAGCAGCGACTGCTTCGCGCTCTCAGAGACAAAGGCCCCATCTCCCTGGGATAATGCATTTCATTACCCTGCATTGTTGGGGCTGGGGGAGGGGAGAGAGCTCTGAGAATGAAGAACGCCTCGGTTTCTACGCCTCCTTAATGGCTTTCTGTTTTCAGGGACACTTTCAATCAATATTTCATTTACTTTGCTGTGATTGAATGGGCGCTGTGTGGCCTTGCGCTCTCTCTGGGGCTGTGTTTCTCCCAACGCAATGCCATCCCCAACCTTAACTGCTTCAGTGCTGGAAGAGTCCCATAACATATCTGCAACCCAACCAGCACTAAAAGGGTTACATTAATACAAAGTAGCCAAATCACATACAGAGCCTCCCTCCCCCTGCGGCTTCCACTCTAATGGTTTTTTTCTGCACACGTTTATTTCTGTTCCCTTTGTTGTCCCCGCCCTGGATTTTTTTTCACACAACCAGTCCAATTTTTGTATTCTCAACAGAGATTTAAAAGCAAAACATGGCTAAGACTTTTCATGTTCAGAAGGTCGATTGATCCAGGGACACTTTCCGCCAGGGAGTTTCAGTAGCTCCCCAAGCAGGGCTGGCGAAATCTGTTCAGCATGATGGGACCAGTAGGCAACCCTGCTACTGACCCCATGTACAGATATTCAGTGATAGAAACACGGCACTCCAGTGGGCAACCCTGCTACTGACACCAGGTACAGATATTCAGTGATAGAAACACGGCACTCCAGTGGGCAACCCTGCTACTGACCCCATGTACAGATATTCAGTGATAGAAACACGGCACTCCAATGGGCAACCCTTCTACTGACCCCATGTACAGATATTCAGTGATAGAAACACGGCACTCCAGTGGGCAACCCTGCTACTGACCCCATGTACAGATATTCAGTGATAGAAACACGGCACTCCAGTGGGCAACCCTGCTACTGACCCCATGTACAGATATTCAGTGATAGAAACACGGCACTCCAATGGGCAACCCTGCTACTGACCCCATGTACAGATATTCAGTGATAGAAACACGGCACTCCAGTGGGCAACCCTGCTACTGACCCCATGTACAGATATTCAGTGATGGAAACACGGCACTCCAGTGGGCAACCCTGCTACTGACACCAGGTACAGATATTCAGTGATAGAAACACGGTACTCCAGTGGGCAACCCTGCTACTGACACCAGGTACAGATATTCAGTGATAGAAACACGGCACTCCAGTGGGCAACCCTGCTACTGACCCCATGTACAGATATTCAGTGATAGAAACACGGCACTCCAGTGGGCAACCCTGCTACTGACCCCATGTACAGATATTCGGTGATAGAAACACGGCACTCCAGTGGGCAACCCTGCTACTGACCCCATGTACAGATATTCGGTGATAGAAACACGGCACTCCAGTGGGCAACCCTGCTACTGACACCAGGTACAGATATTCAGTGATAGAAACACGGCACTCCAGTGGGCAACCCTGCTACTGACCCCATGTACAGATATTCGGTGATAGAAACACGGCACTCCAGTGGGCAACCCTGCTACTGACCCCATGTACAGATATTCAGTGATAGAAACACGGCACTCCAGTGGTCTTGGGAAGAAATACTACAACATTCTATTAAATAATTATTGCAAAATAAAATCAACATTTCGGTCCTTACACAGACCTTTTTCTAGATGTTCGGACCGAAACGTTGCTTTATTGTTATAATTTTCAAGTATTTCTTCACAAGACGACCGGAGCATCATTTTTCGATGATTGAATATCTGTACTTCAGCAGATAGCAGGATCAGCTGAAATAATGTTCTCCTTTTGATTGACCCCATGTAGACAGCTGCTTCTATGGTGCACACGTGGTTAGGGGAAGTGGACTTGGAAACACAAAATTGTGGGTTCTACTCTTGCCTCAGTTTTGGGTAACAGGAAAATTTGCATTTGGAGGTTTCCATGCACAGAGTGGCAGGGACCGACTACAACAATTACACCCCAGAGGGGGCAAAGAAGCGTGGGGAGCCTTGTTGGTCCTTTCTATCATGTAGTGAGGAAGAGGGAGGAGGGGGTACGATACCTTTTATTGGACCAACAAGTAGTTGATATGTTACAAGCTTTTGAACCTCACAGGGTAGGACCTGATGAAGGTTGGAAAGCTGGTAACATAACTACTTGTTTGTCCAATAAAAGGTATCATAGGTGGCTACTTGAATGTTAAAGGGCTTTGGACATGGAAAGTGTTCTAAAAACGTGAGGATTGATTATTATAGGATCATCATGTTACCATAAACACGCCCCCTTTATGAAACAATCTGAAAATGGTTCCAGGGCTCATAGCACAACCCACATCCCCTGAAATCCCATTTCACTTATCAACCCACCACCGCTCCGCACCTTCCTCCTTCCTTTCACTACTGTGTATTCCAGCAATTAACCCATTCGTTTCTGGAGTCCTGACCTTGAGTGGTAAGAGAGGTGACAAGTCCTGCCCCCCCCCCCAAAAAATAAGTTAGTTTGGCATTTCAGAGCAACAATACATAAGGGCTGATTGATTAACTGATGAAAATGCTCCATCCAGCGAAGCTCACAGACTCCTTCCCTCTCACCTGTCAAAATAGTTCTTAGAATGTTCCATTCATCCACAAATCATGGGAGAGATGAGCTCACGTCAACACATACACATTTTGTCTTTTTATTTATTTATTTTTTAAACGGAAGAACTTGATTTCTCAACGGTTAATAGGGTCAGCGGAACCTACCTCAATAACTTGTTGTCTCCTGGGATCCCTGAAGGTGCGAGGCGAGTTCCGGTGGCCCTATTCATTTATAACAGGGGTGGCCAACTCCAGTCCTCAAGGCCCTCCTGCAGGTCAGGTTTTACGGATATCCCTGCGTCAGTAGAGGTGGCTCAGCCATTGACTACTGCACCACCTGTGCTGAAGCAGGGATATCCTTAAAACCTGGTGGTGGCCCTTGAGACTGGAGTTGGCCCCATCTGATTTATAACATGGGTAACCCATTCCCTGTCAGAGGCGGGTACAAGACGTTATGTGGCATGGCCTCATTATGATGAAAGGGTTATAGCTCTTTTTCTGCTCTTCCCTCAAATCTGTTCAGTCTCTCATCACATCTGTAAACACGGTTATTAAACCTTGCCATGCCCAACTCTCCCTCAGTGTACTCTAAAATATCATCCCATCCCAGTGGCTAACACAAGTCACCAAGCGCCGTCTTTTCTTTCTTCTCTTTTTATATATATATATATAGAAATATATGAAAATGAATATATTCTGGTCTCGCTTTCTAAGAAAGTGCTCACGATGTTTTACGTTAAGAATGTAACGATATGGTGCTATCGGAAAATATGAGCGAAAAACGATGAAGAAAACTAGAACAATAAGTAATCCCACTCATTTTCTTTTGTGTACCACTTTGAATGTATGAGAAATATTTTTCTACTGATAAAAAAATAAACAGTGTGAAAGCATTAAAATCGGTAGATTTAAGTACTTTGGGTATCAAGTCTAAGCCGACCTGTGCAACAGGAGAACTAAAAGATGGACGATCAATACCAATATCAAACGTGTTTCTACAGACCATTCCCAAGAAAGTGTAAGGGACAAATATATCATGCAGAGAATGATCCCATAAAATCCCAGGGGGGCTGGGGACCAGTTATTTGTTATAGAGAGCGATCCCATGAGAGTCCAATGAGGCAGATCCTTTCTGAAAAGCTGTAGGGCATCACATGAGATTATGGACGTACAGTAGGTTATGGGTTTTTTTTTAGATGAGGTGAAGGATTTAGTTATTCAATGCTCGCATGGCTGAGAAATAAACATCAGAAGTTCTATGTACAAATAATTCTGCTAAATTATAATCCAAACCCCCAAGTGAGCTCGCAACACATCAGCTAATCCCACAGGTATTTATAGGTTTCCTGGGTCTGAGTTGTAAACCCTATCTGTGGAAATACACAGAGGCCATTTTTAAAACAACCACAAATTATTTAACATAAATAAAATAGGAAGCTACTGGTAGATTTCAGATGGAAACCTGTAAATAGGATGACAAAAGGGACTGGAGGCAATATGGATGATAAACAAATTGGAGCAAGGAAGTGGAGCTGCACATTTGACCTTTGACGGACTGATGTTCGTAATGTACATTACTATTAAATACACCCGATGACAGAGTAGTAAGTTCGAGTGACATTTGTACGGGATAATTAATTTATCTCCCCCACTGCACACAGCTTGTGTTATCCAAGGAGCAGAGTGACAGAGGACAAGAGGGATCCCATAGATATTTGGGGTGGACATTGTGCTGCAATCCTACTGACCTCCTAACTGCCAGAGGAGCCTGCAGCTCAATTCATTACTGTGCTCCCTGACAGTGAAGGTGTTTCATGGGACCAGACAGGCCAAGAACAAGAATGTACATGTCACTAGCTTTGGTTATATACTGGGGAATTATTAACACATTTCCTGCTGGAGGGCCACACACTTTGCAGTAAGTCGCAGGTCCCGCCAGGGCAGGGTTAAAGCGAGGACTAATGTGATCCTGTGTTCTGAATGGTCAAGTGCAGACACCCCATGCGTTCTCTGCTGTCGGGTCATCATCCTCTTGCTGGGAACTGGAGGATGTCACGTGCATGACGGTAAGAATACTTTCTGCGGAGGGAATCCTGCTACATGGGGCATTTCCCGGCACTATTGGGGCCCAGGCTGGTTAAACCAATAATTAACTGACAAAAAGCTCTCAAGCTTTACACACAATTATTATTCCAATTCTTATAGGAAAGGTGCCCCAAATAACCACATTCACACCAGCACCTCACGGCCCTTCTTAATAATACCACAGATAATGTCACACACGCAGGGCCGTTTTAAGACCTTCGTAGGCCCTGGGCACTTTTATTTCTAGAGGCCTGTGTGTCCGATATTTTTACTCATTTTTATGCTAATTTCATCGTTTGCTTGTTTCTTTCGATACTGGCGATATTTGGCAGCAATACTTTTGTTTTGATATTTAAAGGTATCGATACTTCAAAGGTATTTTAAATTCAAATTTGCTGTTTTCTCTTATTTTGTGATTTTTTTTTTGTTTAGGTATTTTTTCAAGTGAAATATTGTAGGCCCTAAAAGGTTTGTAGGCCCTAAGCACTGTGCCTGGTCGGCATAATGCATAAAGCGGCCCTGTGCACATGGACTGTGGTGTCTGATTTATTTGTGACATTCTTAATGAAGCATTGCACCATGGGAGTTGCCCACATCATTTCAATAATACTATATATATATATACATAGTACATATACACACACACACACACACACACACACACAGGCAGTCCTCGGTTATCCGACACAATGCGTTACTCAAAATGGCGTTGGATAGTGAAACGTTGTAAAGCGAAACACGTTTTCCCATAGGAACACTGTTTAAATGAAAGGTTCCGTTCCTGAAGGCATTTTTAATGCTGAAATACACAAAATATTTTACGCAGACAAAAAGATATGCAGCACACACATAAAATATATATACTGTATTATATATATAATATAACATAATATATATATTATATAAAAATATAATATTATATAGTACTAGCTGAGAGACCCGGCGTTGCCCGGGATATAATTTTGGGGGGGCGTACGACAGGGTTAGGCTTCCCCCCCCCCCCCTTGACAGCTAGGTGGGTGACTGAGTTGACTGAGTGTGTGGGTGACTGGGTGGGTGTGTGACACTTGACTGAGTGGGTGGGTGACTGAGTGGGTGGGTGACTTTGGGTCGGTTTGACTTTGGGTCGGTGGGTGGGTGACTTTGGGTCGGTGGGTGGGTGACTTTGGGTCGGTTTGACTTTGGGTCGGTGGGTGTGTGACTTTGGGTCGGTGGGTGTGTGACTTTGGGTCGGTGGGTGGGTGACTTTGGGTCGGTTTGACTTTGGGTCAGTGGGTGGGTGACTTTGGGTCAGTGGGTGACTTTGGGTCGGTGGTTGGGTGGGTGAGTTGGGTCGGTGGGTGGGTGAGTGGGAGACTGACTGGGTGGGTGAGTGGGAGACTGACTGGGTGGGTGAGTGGGAGACTGACTGGGTGGGTGAATGGGTGACTGGGTGGGTGGGTGACTGACTGGGTGGGTGAGTGACTGACTGGGTGGGTGAGTGGGTGACTGGGTGGGTGAGTGGGTGACTGACTGGGTGGGTGAGTGGGTGACTGACTGGGTGGGTGAGTGGGTGACTGACTGGGTGGGTGAGTGGGTGACTGACTGGGTGGGTGAGTGGGTGACTGACTGGGTGGGTGAGTGGGTGACTGACTGACTGAATGGGTGGGTGACTGGGTGACTGACTGAATGGGTGACTGACTGAATGGGTGACTGGGTGACTGAATGGGTGGGTAACTGAGTGGGTGACTGAGTGGGTGGGTGACTGAGTGGGTGGGTGACTGGGTGAAAGTGGGTGACTGGGTGAAAGTGACTGGGTGGGTGACTGGGTGGGTGTGTGGGTGGGTGACTGAGTGAGTGGGTGACTGAGTGAGTGGGTGACTGAGTGGGTGGGTGACTGAGTGGGTGGGTGGGTGACTGGGTGAAAGTGGGTGACTGGGTGAAAGTGACTGGGTGGGTGACTGGGTGGGTGTGTGGGTGACTGAGTGGGTGACTGGGTGGGTGTGTGGGTGGGTGACTGAGTGGGTGACTGAGTGAGTGGGTGGGTGACTGAGTGGGTGGGTGACTGAGTGAGTGGGTGGGTGACTAAGTGATTTTTTGGGTGACTAAGTGAGTGGGTGGGTGGGTTACTGAGTGGGTGGGTGACTGAGTGGGTGGGTGACTGAGTGGGTGACTGAGTGAGTGACTGAGTGGGTGACTGAGTGGGTGAAAGTGACTGGGTGGGTGTGTGGGTGACTGGGTGACAGTGCGTGGGTGGGAGACGGTGTGTGACTTACCTTGACCCCGTGGCATCTGGCTGGGGCAGGAGGTGAGTTCGGGAAGCTGGGGGGGGGCAAGAGTGGCAGGTGTCCCGCGCCGCGCTTCCCCTCTCCGGTAGCGTCACACGTGATGGGGAGTCCCGCGCCGCGCTTCCCCTCTCCGGTAGCGGCGCACGTGAGGGGGAGTCCCGCGCCGCGCTTCCCCTCTCCGGTAGCGGCGCACGTGAGGGGGAGTCCCGCGCCGCGCTTCCCCTCTCCGGTAGCGGCGCACGTGATGGGGAGTCCCGCGCCGCTTCCCCTCTCCAGTAGCGGCGCACGTGATGGGGAGTCCCGCGACGCTTCCCCTCTCCGGTATCGGCGCACGTGATGGGGAGTCCCGCGCCGCTTCCCCTCTCCGGTAGCGGCGCACGTGAGGGGGAGAGCAGGAGGGCCGCGCCGTGAGGGGGGAAGAGCCTGGAGTTTGCTGCTGAGCAGCAGGGCCGCGCTTCCTCCGCGGCGCACGGTGAGGGTGATGGTGCGGCTGGGGATGTTGCGGAGCGTGGGGATTTGGGTGAGGTGGGGAGGGGGGAGAGAGTGAGGGGCACCGGGAGAGTGAGGGGCACCGGGAGAGGAGGGGCACCGGGAGAGGAGGGGGGGGGGTGGAAGGTGAGCTGCGGTCCAACTGACGGGGGAGAGTGTGTGTCCCTGTGTGTGTGTGTCCCTGTGTGTGTGTGTCCCTGTGTGTCCTTTGGCCCGTCACTCCGCCTCAGGCCAATGAGAGGTGTGCGGGGGCGGACCAAGGGACCAATGAGATTTCCCCTAGGGACACCGGACATCCAGGCAGGCAGGCTGGCATGCATGCATGCAGGCAGGCAGGCAAACATACAGTGCTTTCACTAATATAGTATAAGATAATATATATATTATATACACATAAACAACGTTGCAAAGCGTCGTAAGAGTGTTGGATAAGCCGTTTTGGCGTTGTAAAAATGAACATAGGTACTGTATGCATTGCATAGCGTTGGATAAGCCATTCGTTGTAAAACGAAGCGTTGTAAAACGAGGACTGCCTGTAATATATATATATATATATATATATATATATATATATATATATATATATATATATATACCCCCTCTCTATTTTCTCACTGACTCACTTTGTCAGGTTGGAGGTATTATATCACCCTGCAGACCATGTATTACTGGTTCGGGGTCTCAAATACATAGCGATCTCCCCAGAAGTGAAACTGCGAAACGTCAAATCCCTCCAAAACATTATAGAAAAAAAAACAGGAAATCAATATGTAATCCTATCAAATATTCAGTGATATGTTTAATTTCTCTTGCGAAAGTATAGTCTCTGCATGTAATCAATAGACAGCAAACCCGTTACTGCCCACGCGAGGAAACCACAGAAGTTTTATAGGCTGCAGAAAACAGAAATAATAAATATAATCGGATATCTGTGGTGCGCAAAGCAAGCAATGGTCTAATACAAGAGCGGCCAACTCCAGTCCTCAAGGGCCACCACAGGTCGGGTTTTCAGGATATCCCTGCTTCAGCACAGGTGGTGTAGCAGGGATATTCTGGAACCCTGACCTGTTGGTAGCTCTTGAGGACTGGAGTTGGCCACCTCTGGTACAAGATGGCAACATATTTTAAAGTAACACAGATTGCGCCTATAACCTGTGGTCAAAGTAGCTTAAAAAAAGACTGGTACTATCCCTCACTTAAATTAAAAAAGACGAATGTATTAAACATTCAGAAAAATAATAAATTGTCTTCAATAAAAATGTAACAGTAAGTGTGTATCAAATAAGTATTAGCACTGTAGCTGTGTAAGCACAAGTTCATGCCCTTGTGTACTATCCTACTTTGACCACTTCCTATTACTCTTTCCATGCCAGAAGGAGCAGTAGTTACTGTATACTGCAGTGAGTAAGTAGTAAGGACTCTGCTTCTTTTCATGTGCATAGATCTCCCAGGGCTTTCTTCCTATGCAGACTCTGACTGTTCTCAGCTCGCTTGCCTCCTTTGTCTTTCGGTTGCTGCCACCCAGAGCTGAGAAGCAGAACCTGCTAAGCCTGGAAGAAGAACGGGACAACAGGATCCAAGCAGAACCAATGTGAGTCCAATGGGGAGAAGCAGCCCAGCACTGAGGCAGTGAGGTTCTTGTTTCAGCACCATGGCCAGAGCAGGTAACTGCATTGAATTCATTATTTTGCACTACAGGAGCAGAGCAATTGGGCATCAGATACTGTGGGGAGAAATGTACTAAGATCATATTTGATATTTTTTTTCTGTCACAATGTTAGTGCAAAAAAGTAATACACCTTTATCAAATGTGCATTGTATGTATGAAGATCGCTGTAACGTCATACATACGACACATAGTTGTTGTTTGAAATAAGTTTGATGCATTGCGTCACGTTAAAAAAATAAATATATATATATTTTAGAACTAGTGTTAGTAATTATAATTTATCAGTGTCATATGGTTTATAATAGCCATACTGGGATAATACTGTAATACATTTGGGCTACAGTATGTCAAATATATTTTTGGTTGATACAAAGCAACTTGTTCCTGCGCTAACAGTGCACAGACTTTTTAGGGCTTTCTGCAGGTTCAACTTGGCGCATCGATTTGATGCAGGTTAAAAGAAAAATGTTATGCACAGATATAATTGTTCTTATTACATTACCATTTACATCTGTGTGTCACGCACATCCCAATCCGGTTTGAAATTTAAGGCGCACATTGAGAAAAATAAGGTTTAGTACATAGGTGCACACAAACAAAATTAAATGTGAGATTTCCGTGTGTCAAATTTACGCCAAAATGCCATTTGCAATGCTTAGTACAGAGGCTCCGTTGTTATAAAGTAAAGGACTTAGTTAGCCATGCAACATTTTCTACCATTTGATTCAACTGTTACATTAACCTTTCTGCTGCCAGAGAAGCGCTGCAGAATAATCTTTCACTTCCATCATGGTTAAATTACAGTTGTATCTCTTCTGTCTCCACAGGTTATACAGTCTGTGTTACTGATAAAATCACACAAAGGCACTCGGATTTATTGAATTATTCATCTTTATTCTAACCATTTATAGTCTTAACTCACTAGTGTATTATATTAATTTTAAACTATTCTTAAATTCAATGTAGACTAAAATCTACAGAATCTGACCCCGTTCAGTGGCGGAGAGACTTTCCATGCACTACAATGCTATATACAGAGAATAACCCCGGGCCTGGACGGGGTGAGTTGGGCCACCCATCCTGAATGACCCCATCATAGACTAGCTCCACCGTTTGTAAATATATAGAAAATAGCTGATGCTCTTACTTGCAGATCTCAGGGGGAAGCATCAAACCAAGCTTTTTTTCCCAAAAGGTAATACTAAAAAATTCAACTGAATGTTCCCTCCTGGAGAATTAATAAATACTTAATTTAAATCTGATGCTTCCATTACTAAATATGCATCAAGTTATTCCTCTTCCATCGTTTCCCTTTTGTCCATAAAACCATCCCTTCTGTCACTGTCAACAACGCAGAGAATAATATAGAGCACCGTCACAAGTGCTATGTTACACCAATGTACTTACACTCACAGCTATAACAAGAAGCAAAGAAGGCCGAGTCACCGTGTTGGTCCTTTCTTCCGTGCAGTAACAAAGGCGGGAGAGGGAGGAGGGGGTGTGTTATCTTTTGTTGGACCAACAAGTAGTTGATATGTTACAAGCTTTCCAATCTCTCAAGATCCTTCATCAGGTCCTACCTGAGAGGTTAGAAAGCTGTAACATATCAACTACTTGTTGGTCCAATAAAAGATAACATACCCCCTACACCCCCTCCCTCCTTTGTTGCTTACACTTACTGGTATTACTGTTTAACACTCTTCCGCTCACTCCCCCACCTTCTCTCTCTCTCTCTCTCTCTCTCTCACTCACACTTACTGCTATCACTGTGTTTGACCTAATGCACTTACACTTACTGCTATCACTGTGTGTGTTACACTCATCTACTTACACGGACTGCTATCACTGTGTGTGTGCTTTTGCACTAAATTAACTTACTGCTATCATTGTGTGTGTGTGTGTGTACACCTAGTGCACTTACACTTACTGCTATCACTGTGTGTGTTACACCAAATCCACTTACACTGGCTGCTATCACTGTGTGTGTTAAATCTAATGTACTTACACTTACTCCTATAACTGTGTTACACCTAATGCACTGACACTTACTACTATCCCTGTGTGTGTGTTACACCAGATGCACTTACACTTACTGCTATCCCTGTATGTGAGTGTGTATGTACGTGTCACACCTAATGCACTTACATTTACTGCTACCACTGTGTGTGTGTGTTACATCTAATGCACTTACACTTACTGCTATCAGTGTGTGTGTGTGTGTGTGTGTGTGTGTGTGTGTGTGTGTGTGTGTGTGGTTACACCTAAAGCACTTACACTTACTGCTATCACGGTGTGTGTGTGTGTGTGTTACACCAGATGCACTTATACTTACTGCTATCCATGTGTGTGTGTGTGTGTTACACCTAATGCACTTACACTAACTGCTATCACTGTGTGTGTGTGTTACACCAGATGCACTTACACTTACTGCTATCCCTGTATGTGTGTGTATGTGTGTGTCACACCTAATGCACTTACATTTACTGCGACCACTGTATGTGTGTTACACCAGATATGCACTTACACTTACTGCTATCACTGTGTGTGTGTGTGTGTGTGTGTGTGTGTGTGTGTGTGTTACACCAGATGCACTTATACTTACTGCTATCAATGTGTGTGTGTGTTACACCTAATGCACTTACACTAACTGCTATCACTGTGTGTGTGTGTGTGTGTGTGTGTGTGTGTGTTACACCAGATGCACTTACACTTACTGCTATCCCTGTATGTGTGTGTCACACCTAATGCACTTACATTTACTGCTACCACTGTGTGTGTGTTACACCAGATATGCACTTACACTTACTGCTATCACTGTGTGTGTTACACCAGATGCACTTATACTTACTGCTGTGTGTGTGTGTGTGTGTGTGTGTGGTTACACCTAATTCACTTACACTTACTGCGATCACTGTGTGTGTGTGTGTATGTGTGTGGTTACACCTAATTCACTTACACTTACTGCTATCACTGTGTGTGTGTTACACCAGATGCACTTATACTTACTGCTATCCATGTATGTGTGTGTGTGTGTGTGTGTGTGTGTGTTACACCTAATGCACTTACACTTATTGCTACCACTCTCTGTGTGTGTTACACC